>NW_028166613.1:0-226922 GCF_964263955.1 Coregonus lavaretus
ACCTGTGTCCAAAAACAAGCTACAAATGGACAGAACCAAAACAAATGATCTAATGATTCTGTCTCTTCGCAGCAAAATCTGCAGAGCTGGGAAGATTGTATCCCCCATATAAATAACATTCTATTGGTAGCAAGAATTTTGTATAATAATTTAAATTGAAAAATTATAAGTTTTGAATCCGGCGTCCGGCGTATCAGTTCATAAACACTATGCCATGGGATCGGTACGTCAAAAATCTCTTCCCAACTATTTTGCATATATGGGACGGCTGTCAATCCTTTGGTCTTTAAATGAAACTGGTATACTTTTTTATTTATCACCATTTTCTTTAACCAATTATGTTTTTCCAATGCAGGGCCGACAGACAAGTTCCTTACTTTTTTCCCCCTCCACTTTCCTCTTCCATTTTTGCGGTAATGCTGCAATTATTTGGTTGTAATTTTGGGTAGCGCAAAGACATTTCCATATGTTTTTGTTAGCTGCATGTGCGACATAATTCCACCAGTACTACCTATGATATAATTTACGAAGATTATACCTTTTTTAAACATTTTGTCAAAAAATAATGTTTTGTTATCAATTAGTATATTTGAGTTTAACCACAATATTTGTTGCATTATTTGTTCTGTCATTTCTGGAGGATTAAATTGAAATTGCAACCAACTTTCTATGGTTTGATTTACAAATAGTGATATTTGGGAGATTATTTCCTTTTGAAATAACTGAAAGTGAGAGGTTGTAATCTGAATAAAGGGAAAAAGGCCATTCTTGAACATGGGTGTAAAAGTCTCTCTCTCTCTCTCTCTCTCTCTCTCTCTCTCTCTCTCTCTCTCTCTCTCTCTCTCAATTCAATTCAATTCAATTCAATTCAATAGACTTTATTGACATGGCAAGTAAAATTACTTACATTGTCAAAGTATACATATAACAAAAATGGTGGGACCAACAGCAATAATAATAGTAGTAGTTTAAATGGGTTTACCATTAACAGCAACTACAACAACAATATTAATGAGAATAACAATACATTAAAGCAATAGTAGTCGACCAATCTCAACATGACTGAGAAGACATATTACATGCTATGAAAGCCAAAACAAAACAGGAAATATTATTGACATTACATTACAATTTTCACTGGCTGTCCCTCAGGTTGTGGCAGGAGGACACATATTTGGCTGCCAAAATTGCACATTTTGGCTTTTCACCCAATAAATATTTGATTTTTTCTTCCTCTTTTATAGTTTCAAATTCGTTGTACTGAATGATAATTTTGGGAAAGAAAGATTCTCTTAGGTCTGAGTATTTGTCACAGTGTAATAGGAAATGCAGCTCTGTCTCTACCTCTCCCCGGGGGCAGAGTGAGCACAGCCTGTCCTCTCTGGGCAGCCAGGTTGCCTGTGACGACCGGTCTCTATAGCCAGACTGTGCTCACTGAGTCTGTACCTAGTCAGTGTTTTTCTCAGTTTTCTATCAGTCACAGTGGTCAGATAGTCTGCCACCATGTACTGTCTGTTTAGAGCCAAATAGCATTGAAGTTTACTTTGATTTTTTGTGGTGTCTTTCCAATAGGTGATATATTTTTCTTTTTGCTTTGTGATGATTTGGTTGGGCCAGATTTTCTGAGTGCTGTCCTGAGGCTCTATGAGGTTGGTTTTGGTTAGTGAACTGAGCCTCAGAACCAGCTGGCTGAGGGGACTCTTCTCTTGTTTCATCTCTTGACATAGTAGAGCTGTGTGATGGAATGTTTTGGGGTCACTTGTTTTTAGATGGTTGTAAAATTTGATGGCTCTTTTTTCTATTCGAATAAGGAGGGGGTATTGGCCCAATTCTGCTCTACATGCATTATTTGGAGTTTTTCTTTGCACTTGCAATACAGTCTTGCAAAACTCTGCATGCAGTATTTCGATTGGATGTTTGTCCCATTTGGTAAATTCAGTATTAGAGAGCGGACCCCATACTTCGCTGCCATATAGAGCAATTGGTTCTATAACTGATTGGAAAATTTTGAGCCAGATTCTAATTGGAATTTCGATTTTAATATTCCTTTTAATGGCATAGAATGCTCTTCTTGCTTTGTCTCTCAGCTCATTCACAGCCATGTGAAAGCTACCTGTGTTGCTGATATTTAGTCCTAGATATGTGTAATTTTTGGTGTGTTCTAATAGAACTGTGTCCAAATAGAATTTATATTTGTCATCCTGATTTCCTGACCTTTTTTGGAATATCATTATATTCGTTTTTTTTAGATTAACGGTCAGGGCCCAGGTCTGACAGAATCTGTGCAGATGATCTAGATGCTGCTGTAACCCCTCCTTAGTGGGAGACAGTAGCACCAGGTCATCTGCGAACAGCAGACACTTGATTTCAGTGTTGTGTAGGGTGAGACCAGGTGCTGACGATTCTTCTAATGTTTTTGCCAATTCGTTAATGTAGATGTTAAATAGTGTTGGACTTATTGGGCAGCCCTGTTTCACTCCACGTCCCTGAGAGAAGAAGTCTGTTTGCTTGTTGCCGATTTTAATCGCACATTTGTTTTTAGTGTACATTGATTTAATAACATCATATGTTTTCCCTCCAATACCACTTTCTATTAGTTTGTAAAAAAGACCTTCGTGCCAAATTGAATCAAATGCTTTCTTGAAGTCTACAAAACACGAGTAGATTTTGCCTTTGTTTTGATTTACTTGTTTGTCAATTAGAGTCTGGAGGGTGTAAATGTGGTCTGTTGTACGATAATTTTTTACAAATCCAATCTGGCTTCTGCTTAGGACGTTGTGTTCATCAAGGAAATTATGTAGTCTGCTGTTTATGATACTGCAGAGAATTTTCCCCAAGTTGCTGTTAACGCAAATTCCTCTGTAATTATTTGGGTCAAGTTTGTCTCCATTTTTATAAATTGGTGTGATCAATCCTTGGTTCCAAATATCGGGGAAAATACCTGCAGTTAGGATAATGTTGAAGAGTTTGAGTATAGCCAATTTGAATTTGTGGTCTGTATATTTGATCATTTCATTTAAAATTCCATCAGCACCACAGGCCTTTTTGGGTTGGAGAGTGCAAAGTTTTTCCAATAATTCTTGTTCTGTAATTGGGGTATCCACAGGATTCTGATAGTCTTTGACTGCTGATTCAAGGATTTGTAATTTTTCTTGTATATCTTGTTGTTCTGGGCTCTTTGTTATATTGCTGTAGAGGTTTGCAAAGTGATTTCTCCACATATCCCCATTTTGGATAGCCAATTCCTCATTATGAGGTTTGTTTAATTTATTCCAATTCTCCCAGAAGTGGTTTGATTCTATGGATTCCTCAATCACATCCAGCTGATTTCTAATGTGCTGTTCCTTTTTTGTTCTTAGGGTGTGTTTGTATTGCTTCAGTGTTTCCCCATATTGAAGACGTATATTTTTGTTGTCCGGGTCTCTGTGTTTATGATTAGATATATTTCTCAATGACTTTCTTAGATTTTTGCAATCATTATCAAACCATTTTTCATGATCTATTATTTTTGGTTTGCTCTTATGTTTCTTAAGATTAGCCAAGGAGGCTAATTTGTCAAATATAAAGTTTATGTTCCAAACGGCCAAATTTATACCTTCATTGGTGTAGGAGAATGTTAATGCTAAAAAGTTGTCCAGGAGAGATTGTATTTTTTGGCTACTAATTGCTTTTTGGTAGATTTCTGTACTGTTTGCACTCCATCTATAGGTCTGTTTAGTACCATGTAATTTATTGGGCCGTGATGCTTCATGGTTGGGTTCTGCTCTTTTCAGATACACTGTGATTTTACTGTGGTCAGAGAGAGGTGTCAGTGGGCTGACTGTGAAGGCTCTGAGAGACTCTGGGTTAAGGTCTGTGATGAAGTAGTCTACAGTACTGCTGCCAAGGGATGAGCTGTAGGTGTACCTACCAAAAGAGTCCCCTCTTAACCTACCATTGACTATGTACAGACCCAGTGTTCGACAGAGCTTAAGGAGCTGTACTCCATTTTTGTTTTTCACTTTGTCATAGTTGTTTCTAGGGGGGTATGTGGGGAGGGAAAGGTTGTTGCTTCCCGGTAGGTGTTTGTCCCCATGACTGTTAATAGTGTCTAGTTCTTCTGCTGTTCTAGCATTCAGATCTCCACAGACCAGCACATTGCCTTGGGCCTGAAAGTGACTAATCTCCCCCTCTAGAATGGAGAAACTCTCTTCATTGAAGTAGGGTGACTCTGAGGGGGGAATGTATGTGGCACAGAGGAAGACGTTGTTATCTGTTAAGATAGCCTCCTTGTTGATTTTTAGCCAGATAAAGAATTCTCCTGTTTTGATCAATTCGATTGAATTAGTTAGTTCAGATTTATACCATATTAGCATTCCCCCTGAGTCTCTGCCCTGTGTGATTCCTTTTAATTTGGTGGATGGTACGATTATCTCGCTATAACCTAGTGGACAGCCAGTGGAAACATCACCTCTGCACCATGTTTCCTGTAGTACTACAATATCAACATCATCAATTTCTTTAAGGAAGTCTGGGTTTCTGCTCTTTAGCCCAAAAGCAGAGGACTTCAAGCCTTGTAAATTCCAACATGCAACGTAAAAAGACTTCATAACTGTTTTTTCTTTACATTCAAAATGAGATAAACACTCACAATCCAACAAGAACTATTAAAATAGGATTTTTCAATTAAGGTAAACTCTTATTATGCAAATGTGATTTGTTTATCATTTAAGATAGTATTTGTGTCATGCCACTTGGGTGGATGTAGTGTGAGGATGGTGGAGTTCTTGTGCTCATCTTACCATGACCCTCGGCCTATCACATGTGAGCATAGTAGATTCAGCATTTGTTTGATGTCACTCATTTCGTTGGTGGGAGCTGGACCAGTTGCTCCTCTCACAGCTTGTGCATAGCTCTGTCTGCCGGGCTGTGGCTCCTCCAGGTGTGGGTCTGTGGTGGGGGGGAGGGGGGTGTTAGGCCTCGTCTGGGTGGGTCTGAAGCTGGGTTGGGGTGGTCTGTGCTGCGCTGGATGTGGTGGGCATTGAGGTTGGTGGTGCTGTGGCTGTGGCTGGGGGGTCCAGGGTACTGGTCCGGGGTGTTGTCTCGGTGATCTCGGGGGGGTGGAGATTGCTCCGCTGTTCCTGGGTGGAGAGGTCGGGATGCGGTTTAAAGCGACGTCCTTGAGAGTCTTAGCAAGGATGGGGACTGTCTCCCTGTACAGGTGAACATGGTCATAGAGACAGTCCAGATCGAGGGTGGGATGGTGGGCCAGGTGTACATTGGGTCGCAGGGCACAGTCCCGGGAGAGGCTGGCGTTTATTCTTTGGATTGTGGCAGGGTGGATGTCCTTCCTCTGTAGAAGGGTTGACACCACGATCCTTGAGTTGGGGAAGATTGCGGAGGCCTTCTCAATCACTCCCCGTAGTGAAGTCGCCACCCTCTCCTGCTGAGCACGCAGGTCGTTGCTTCCGGTGTGTATGATTATGTGGCTTGGTGACCCAAGCTGGGCCTTATCAAGCAGCGCCATGGCACTCTGCGTTGTTGGGCACCACACCTTTCTCGTTTTGTGTCTAGGGAAAAGTTTCTTCTCCTGAACAAACTTCCCATTTGAGTCCATCAACAGGACAATCTCAGCCAGTGTTTCTTCTGGACTGGAGGGGGTAGAGTTGGGGCTGGTGGGTGTTGGAGCTGGGGTGTGGCTGGTCTGTGCCGGTGCCGCTGTCAGTGGGAGGCTGTTCTGGGGGCTGGGGGGGAGGCATGCAGCCGGCAGGGCTGGGGAGGCCTGGCTGGTTGAGGTGGGCTCCTCTGCTGTGTGATGGCAGGTCATAGAGTGGTGATCTAGCTGCTCCTGCAGTCTGTCTTCTGTTCTCTTTCTCTCCTGCAGCTCCTCTCTTAGTGTGGTCAGCTCGTTATTACTGCTCTGCCTGTCTTTTTGGAGCTCTCTCACCTCCTTTGTTAGATCAGCCAGCTCTCTCTTGAGTCCGTCTCTCTCTTGCTGAACTTCTTTCAACTGTGTTGCAAGGCTGCTGTCCTGCTCTGTCCGCACCTTGGTTAGGAGCTCCTCTAAGGTGTGGATGTCTGGTTGCTGTTTGCTCACACTCTCCCTGAGCAGGACCACCTCTCCCTCCAGTGTGGTGAACTGATCCCTCATGGCAGCTATGGTGGTGAGGAGGGCCTGAGCCTGCTCTGCACTGAGGGGGTCGCTCTCCTCCTGTGGTGTGTCCTCCACTATGGTGGGAAGAGAGGTGCTGGATGTGCCTTTTTGGGTGGGGATAGTGGGGGTGAGGGTGGTGCTGGTGGAGTTTGTCTTGTGGGAGGGCATGTCACTGGTGGTGTCCTTCTCTCTCTCTGCTCTCTCCTTAATGGTCTGAAAGTCTGTTTCAAACAGCCTAAGGTTACCTTGCACCATGACAGTCCCAGTCTTGTAGAGGTTGATTGTTATCATTGTGCTGTCAGGGTCATCTGTCTCTTTCACTTTCAGCTTCCACCCATTACAGATTCCCTCTTTCTTTACGGATGGGTAGTGAGAGCAGACTGCTGAGCGCCATGCATTTGGCTGGTCAGTGAGAAAGATTAGATTACTCACATCACCGTTTTTGTAGAGGTCTGTGAAAAGGGTTTCTGGCCTCCCCTTTAGTAGATTCTGTTTAAAAGCTTTCCTTGTTGTGTCATTTTTGGCCTCTGGAGGGTAGAGAATGGACTCAGCGCTGAGGGGGAGTGGGGACATGGTGCCTGTGGGCTCTGCTACTACTGCTGCTGCTGCTCTGTTCTGCTGCACCGTTGCTATGGCAACCAGTTTTGTTTGTCTGCTGCTGTTGCTAGCTAGCTCCTGTTTAGCTCAAAAACCAGCAAAAAGAGTGAAAGATCTTCACACACAAAAACAGAAGATATGTTTAAAGTTGGAGTCCGTGCTTCTTTTTGATATACTCACTCAGTTTGGTCGTTTGATGTAGTTGTATTAACTCCCCTTGCTAGGTTTGTCCTAGCTCAATTTTCTGGCTGGCTTGTTAGCCTGCTGGCTAGGTTTTTGTTGTGTAGCTAGCTAGTGAGAGTCAACTTCTTAATTTGAGGCGCAAAGTTACTTTTTTTTCTATTCTGATTTAATAGAGTTGTTGTTCATCACTTCTTGCCTTGAATTATTTTTAGATTCGAGTGTTTATCTCATTCTAAAAACAAAAAAACTGAAATAAATCAGGAGCTCATGTTGAGCATGACCTCTCTCTCTCTCTCTGTCTCTCTCTCGCTCCCTCCAAAGTGTCGGTGGGGTATGAGTATGAGTCGTGTGCCAGTCTGATCCTATGGGAGAAGAGGACAGCAGTACTACAGGGCTTTGAACTGGACCCTTCTAATCTGGGAGGCTGGTCTCTGGATAAACACCATATACTCAACACACGCAGCAGTACGTTTAAATATACTGTAAATGTACATACACACACACCATCTTCTCAACACACACACACACACACACACACACACCATCATCTCAACACACACACAAACACACCATCATCTCAACACACACACAAACACACACCATCTTCTCAACACACACACAAACACACACCATCTTCTCAACAACACACATACATTTTATTTGGCTGAATCAATAGTATGTGGGGTTTTGTCTTAAATAAAATGAATGAATTCATTGATCCCTCCCTCCCTCCCTCCTGTCTAGGTATCCTCCATAAAGGTAGTGGTGAGAACGTGTTTGTGTCAGAGCAGCCCCCTGTGATCAGCAGTGTAATGGGGAACGGCCGTCGACGCTCTATCTCCTGCCCCAGCTGTAACGGCCTCGCCGACAGCAACAAGCTACTGGCGCCCGTAGCCCTGGCAACAGGCATCGACGGGAGCCTCTACGTGGGAGACCTGAACTTCGTACGCAGGGTCTACCCCTCGCTCAACACCACAGGCATACTGGAACTGAGGTAGAGATGGAGGGATGAGGGGAGGAGAAGAGGAGGAGGAGTGAAGGAGAAAAGGAGGGGGGAGAGGAGAGGAGTAGTGTGTGGGATGTAAAACATGTTGGATGAGATCCAGTGAGGTTGTAATGAAAGCAGGGAGGGCTCATGGGACAGAGTGATTGAAGTAGAATTATACACTGTACTAGATCTTATATCTCCTGGGTGTTTTTATCCATATTTAACTATGCTGTTCTCTCCACTGCTCCACAGCTAACTCTCTCTCTCTCTGTCGTTCTGTTGTCCCCTCAGACACACTACAGCTAGCTCTCTCTCTCTCTGTCGTTCTGTTGTCCCCTCAGAAACACTACAGCTAGCTCTCTCTCTGTCTGTCGTTCTGTTGTCCCCTCAGAAACACTACAGCTAGCTCTCTCTCTGTCTGTCGTTCTGTTGTCCCCTCAGAAACACTACAGCTCTCTCTCTCTGTCTGTCGTTCTGTTGTCCCCTCAGAAACACTACAGCTAGCTCTCTCTCTCTCTGTCGTTCTGTTGTCCCCTCAGACACACTACAGCTCTCTCTCTCTCTGTCTGTCGTTCTGTTGTCCCCTCAGACACACTACAGCTAGCTCTCTCTCTCTCTGTCGTTCTGTTGTCCCCTCAGAAACACTACAGCTAGCTCTCTCTCTGTCTGTCGTTCTGTTGTCCCCTCAGACACACTACAGCTAGCTCTCTCTCTGTCTGTCGTTCTGTTGTCCCCTCAGACACACTACAGCTAGCTCTCTCTCTGTCTGTCGTTCTGTTGTCCCCTCAGAAACACTACAGGTAGCTCTCTCTCTCTCTGTCTGTCGTTCTGTTGTCCCCTCAGAAACACTACAGCTAGCTCTCTCTCTGTCTGTCGTTCTGTTGTCCCCTCAGACACACTACAGCTAGCTCTCTCTCTGTCTGTCGTTCTGTTGTCCCCTCAGACACACTACAGCTAGCTCTCTCTCTGTCTGTCGTTCTGTTGTCCCCTCAGAAACACTACAGCTAGCTCTCTCTCTGTCTGTCGTTCTGTTGTCCCCTCAGACACACTACAGCTAGCTCTCTCTCTGTCTGTCGTTCTGTTGTCCCCTCAGAAACACTACAGCTAGCTCTCTCTCTGTCTGTCGTTCTGTTGTCCCCTCAGACACACTACAGCTAGCTCTCTCTCTGTCTGTCATTCTGTTGTCCCCTCAGAAACACTACAGCTAGCTCTCTCTCTGTCTGTCGTTCTGTTGTCCCCTCAGACACACTACAGCTAGCTCTCTCTCTGTCTGTCGTTCTGTTGTCCCCTCAGAAACACTACAGCTAGCTCTCTCTCTGTCTGTCGTTCTGTTGTCCCCTCAGAAACACTACAGCTAGCTCTCTCTCTGTCTGTCGTTCTGTTGTCCCCTCAGACACACTACAGCTAGCTCTCTCTCTCTCTGTCTGTCGTTCTGTTGTCCCCTCAGACACACTACAGCTAGCTCTCTCTCTCTCTGTCTGTCGTTCTGTTGTCCCCTCAGAAACACTACAGCTAGCTCTCTCTCTGTCTGTCGTTCTGTTGTCCCCTCAGACACACTACAGCTAGCTCTCTCTCTGTCTGTCGTTCTGTTGTCCCCTCAGAAACACTACAGCTAGCTCTCTCTCTCTCTGTCGTTCTGTTGTCCCCTCAGAAACACTACAGCTAGCTCTCTCTCACATTACATTAACATTTGTCCTGGGTTGTTTTTTCTGTCTTCTTATCCCTTGAAGGAACAAAGACTTCAGGCACAGGTAAGATGCTTCACTCCTCCATTAAATTAGAAATTCCAAGCTAAAAGTTAAATAGAAGCAGTAATTTAGAGTTACTTTAATCACAAATATTGTTTTAATCTAAGTAGTTTTTCTCCAATTCAATTCAAATTCCAATAACTTGATTGTTCTCTCTCTGTCCCACAGTAACAACCCCACTCATAAGTACTTCCTGGCCATTGACCCGGTAACGGGAGCATTGTTTATCTCGGATACCAACTCACGGCGTATCTACCGTGTGCGCTCGCTGACGGGCGGGCAGCTTCTGTCGGACAACGCAGAGGTGGTTGCTGGGACGGGAGAGCAGTGTCTGCCCTTCGACGAGCGCTGTGGGGATGGAGGCAAAGCTACTGAGGCGACACTGATGAGCCCCAAAGGTGAGGAGCAGAGGAACACACACCCACACACACAAAGAGATCGTCCAAACCTTGAGGGCTAAGGCACGGACAGTACCCTCATGAGTTCCGAAGTGTACCTAGGACAGGGAAGGAAGGGACGTCTGTACTACACCAATGAGATGCTGGTATTAATAATATAATAATATGCCATTTAGCAGACGCTTTTATCCAAAGCGACTTACAGTCATGCGTGCATACATTTTTGTGTATGGGTGGTCCTGGGGATCGAACCCACTACCTTGGCGTAACAAGCGCCGTGCTCTACCAGCTGAGCTACAGAGGACCACAGTAGGATAATGATCTAGTAGGAGAAAGTAGTAGTGATATCTTTCCTTTTTGATATCAGAAGACTGATGATGAAACTAATTGTCCGTCTAGTAGTGAAAGTAAAGCAGGGCAGAAGCAGAAGGAGGTTATAAACCAGATTACAGCTGAAGTTAGGATGATATCACATGATGAAGCATGGATCAAAAAGAAGAACGCTTTGACACCAAACTGTCAAAGATGTCACCCTGTCACATTTCCTCAGTGTGTGTGTGTGTTGTGTCTGTGTGTGTTGTGCGTGTGTGTGTTTGTTGTGTGTGTGTTGTGTGTGTGTGTGTGTGTGTTTGTTGTGTGTGTGTTGTGTGTGTGTGTGTGTTTGTTGTGTGTGTGTTGTGTGTGTGTGTGTGCGCATCTCCTGTCAGACAGATACAAAGCCAGCCAGCACTTATCAGCCCTGTCAGTCCACTTTCTCTCTCCCTCTCTCTGTCTGTCTCTTTCTCTCTCTCTCAGCCCTCCAGCTCTTCTCTGTCACTGGCCTCTCTCTTTCTCTTTTCCTCCTCTCCTCCCCTGTGTGCTAGTACTTCTCTGTTCAAAGACACGCTGTTCCCCCTCTCCCTCTCTACTCCTCCATCCGTTCCATGGCATTGCTTCTATCCATCACTGCTATTCCTTTCTCTCTTTCCCCAGCTCTCCTCTCATCCGCTCATCCTCTCTGCCTCCCTCTCTTATTCTCCTACCAAAGGTCCATCTGTCTGCCTGCCTGTTTATCTGTCTGCCTGCCTGTCCGCCTGCCTGTCCGCCTGTCTGTCTGTCTGTCTGTCTGTCTGTCTGTCTGTCTGTCTGTCTGTCTGTCTGTCTGTCTGTCTGTCTGTATGTCTGTCAGTATGCCTGCGTGCCTGCCTGCCTGCCTGTCTGTCTGTCTGTCTGTCTGTCTGTCTGTCTGTCTGTCTGTCTGTGGTTGTCTGTCTGTCTGTCTGTCTGTCTGTCTGTCTGTCTGTCTGTCTGTCTGTCTGTCTGTCTGTCTGTCTGTCTGTCTATATGTCTGTCTGTCTGTCTGTCTGTCTGTCTGTCTGTCTGTCTGTCTGTCTGTCTGTCTGTCTGTCTGTCTGTCTGTCTGTCTGTCTGTCAGTATGCCTGCCTGCCTGCCTGCCTGCCTGCCTGCCTGCCTGTCTGTCTGTCTGTCTGTCTGTCTGTCTGTCTGTCTGTCTGTCTGTCTGTCTGTCTGTCTGTCTGTCTGTCTGTCTGCCTGCCTGTACATCAGTCAGTCTGTCTGTCTGTGTGAACATCTGTCTGTCTGTCTGTCTGTCTGTCTGTCTGTGTCTGTCTGTGTGTGTACATCAGTCTGTACATCAGTCTGTCTGCATGTCTGTCTGTCTGTCGGTGTGTCTGTGTGTACATCAGTCTTTCTGGGAGAGTTATATTTATGGTGGTGTGTTTTCGAGAGCAGACACGACTGTCTGTCTATTTATCTGTCTGTCTGTCTGCCTGCTATAGACAGAGTGACACCACTGACACACAGCACAACTGATGGGTAAAATCGGGGCAGGAGATAAGTGCATCATATCACTCTTCACTTTCCAAAGACTTTTGATCAACTTTTTGCTGGCAAACAGAAAGGTGAAACTGCAAGTACACAGACTAAAGTTACCTGTGAGGGACTTTGGAAAGTAATGCTACAAGGTCGACAAATGCTCCAAATTCTTTCCAAGGTCATCATCCTTAGATAACTTACTGATTACCAAGTTGGTGCATTTTATAACATAACATTTATTGGCCTAATGTATTTATTTTGCACCCATTTACGTATTAAGGTGAATTAAAACTTCCTCCTTCCCCCTCCCAGGTATTGCTGTGGATAACAATGTTCTCATGTAGTGTGTGTGTGTGTGTGTTTGTGTGTCTATGTGTGTGTGTGTGTGTGTGTGTGTGTGTGTGTGTGTGTGTGTGTGTGTGTGTGTGTGTTTCTCCAGGTATTGCTGTGGATAAGAATGGTCTGATGTATTTCGTGGATGCCACTATGATCCGTAAGGTTGACCAAAACGGGATCCTCTCCACTCTACTGGGCGCCAACGACCTGACCGCAGTACGACCACTCAGCTGTGACGCTAGCATGGACATCAGCCAGGTAGGGAGAGAGGGAGGGAGGGAGGAAGGGAGGGAGGGAGGGAGGGAGGGAGGGAGGAAGGGAGGGAGGGAGGGAGGGAGGGAGGGAGGAAGGGAGGGAGGGAGGGAGGGAGGGAGGGAGGGAAGGAGGAAGGGAGGGAGGGAGGGAGGGAGGGAGGAACTTGATTTTGTTGGAGCCAAAAATACATAAGTGTCCATTTCAATCAGTTTTGAACATTGAAAACTTGTTGAAAACAACCTGATCTGGTTTACATACAATCAACGCTTTGTTTTCGGTCTCCTGTAAAATTCTGAAAATACACTACATGGCCAAAAGATTTGCTTCCATTCAGCCACAAGCGCATTAGTGAGGTCGGGCGCTGATGTTGGGCAATTAGGCCTGGCTCGCAGTCGGCGTTCCAATTAATCCCAAAGGTGTTCGATGGGGTTGAGGTCAGGGCTCTGTGCAGGCCAGTCAAGTTCTTCCAAACCGATCTCGACAAACTATTTCTGTATCGACCTCACTTTGTGCACGGGGGCATTGTCATGCTGAAACAGGAAAGGGCCTTCCCCAAACTGTTGCCACAAAGTTGGAAGCATAGAATCGTCTAGAATGTAATTGTATGCTGTAGCGTTAAGATTTCCCTTCACTGGAACTAAGGGGCCTAGCCCGAACCATGAAAAACAGCCCCAGACCATTATTCCTCCTCCATCAAACTTTACAGTTGGCACTATGCATTTGGGCAGGTAGCATTCTCCTGGCATCCGCCAAACCCAGATTCGTCCATCGGACTGCCAGATGGTGAAGCGTGATTCATCACTCTAGAGAACGTGTTTCCATTGCTCCAGAGTCCAATGGCGCGAGCTTTACACCACTCCAGCCAACGCTTGGCATTATGCATGGTGATCTTAGGCTTGTGTGCGGCTGCTCGGCCATGGAAACCCATTTCATGAAGCTCCCGACGAACAGTTATTGTGCTGACGTTGCTTCCAGAGGCAGTTTGGAACTCGGTAGTGAGTGTTGCAAACGAGGACAGACGATTTTTACGCTCTACACGCTTCAGCACTCGGCGGTCCAGTTCTGTGAGCTTGTGTGGCCTACCACTTCGCAGCTGAGCCATTGTTGCTCCTAGACGTTTCTACTTCACAATAACAGCACTTACAGTTGACCGGGGCAGCTCTAGCAGGGCAGAAATTTGACGAACTGACCTGTTGGAAAGGTGGCATCCTATGACGATGCCACGTTGAAAGTCACTGAGCTCTTCACTCTTCTGTAAGGCCATTCTACTGCCAATGTTTGTCTATGGAGATTGCATGGCTGTGTGCTCGATTTTATACACCTGTCAGCAACGGGTGTGGCTGAAATAGCTAAATCCACTAATTTGAAAGGGTGTCCACATACTTTTGTATTGTGTATTAGTTATGCCCCTTTGGTGATCAATCCTGGATTTTTTTGTTCTTGTGTTTATCAGGTGCGTCTGGAGTGGCCTACAGACCTGGCAGTAAACCCCATGGATAACTCTCTGTACGTACTGGAGAACAACGTCATCCTGCGCATCACTGAGAACCACCAAGTGAGCTTTGCTTCCATATGAATTATCACCATATAAGCAGTTATTGCGATTAAGCAACTATCGTAATATGAAAAGTTATCATGATATAATCAGTTATTGCGATACGAGCGGTTATCATGATATAAACGATATCATGATGCTATTATCATATATGTATTATTATATTATATGTATCTTAAATAACATTATCACCCCCAGGTGAGCATCATAGCAGGGCGGCCCATGCATTGTCAGGTTCCAGGTATAGACTACAGCCTGAGTAAGCTTGCCATCCACGCTGCGTTGGAGAGTGCTACAGCCATCGCCCTCTCTCACACCGGAGTTCTCTACATCGCTGAGACAGACGAGAAGAAAATCAACCGCGTCAGACAGGTACGACAACACGTTTGTTTTGAAACATAAAAAAAGTAACTTCACCTTACTGCATTGTTGGGTTTAGAGCTTGCAAGAAATGCATTTCACTGTACTTGTGCACATGACATTAAAACTTGAAACTGAACTTTTCTGTCCTCCATCTCTATTCTAAAACCTTCTGTCTTTCTTTCTCCCCTTCCCCCTCTAACTCAGGTGTCCACTAACGGCGAGATGTCTCTGCTGGCCGGCGCCGCGTCGGACTGCGACTGCAAAAATGATGTCAACTGCAACTGTTTCTACGGTGACGACGGCTACGCGCCCGACTCCGGCCTCAACTCCCCCGCCTCGCTCGCAGTCTCACCCGACGGAACGCTTTTCATCGCCGATCTTAACAACATACGCATCAGAGCCGTACGAGCCAATCGGCCCAGCCCGTCAGCCCCGGGGGCGGGATCAGGATCGATGATGGGACAATACGAAGTTGCTTCACCACGGGAACAGGAGCTCTACGTGTTCAATGGTGACGGTCAACATCTACAGACCGTGAGTCTGATCACTGGAGAACCGTTATATAACTTTACCTACGGGCCGGACAGAGAGCTAGCCACGGTGGTGGACAACTGCAACAACACTGTCAGGGTGAGAAGGGACGGTCTGGGCCAGGGAGGGAGTTCTGGCCTCCTCAGACTGGTGTTACTGCCAGAGAACCAGATGGTGACCCTGGGTCTGGACCCTGCTGGGGGGTTGAGGAGTGTCTCAGCCCAGGGACAGGAGGTGGCCCTACTGGGGTACTCTGGGAGTACAGGACTACTGGCCACCAAGGCTGACGAGACCGGATGGACCACCTTCTACCAGTGAGTGGGATGTGGGGTGTTTTTATGCATCTGTTGAAGCGAACACTTCAGCGGCACTCAGGGACTCATATTAGCTGCATTGCCTGGAACACACCTACTGTAGCTAGGATTTGTTCACAGCCCACTGCTGCCCCCTGGAGTTAACTTCTGTCATTGCACCCTGGAGTTTGCGCTTCAGTCAGAGCTCACAGAACTGATAGATGTTAGAGGTCCATAGAGGTTTGCTTTGGTCACTGCACACACACACACTCACACACACACTTTCTGATGTTCTGAGATCTGCCATGTTAAGAGGAATCCGCAGAGACCAGCTATTCCCAGCGCTCCTCTGTAACAGTAAGCTGCGAGAGGAGAGGAGAGGAGAGGAGAGGAGAGGAGAGGAGAGGAGAGGAGAGGAGAGGAGAGGAGAGGAGAGGAGAGGAGAGGAGAGGAGAGGAGAGGAGAGGAGAGGAGAGGAGAGGAGAGGAGAGGAGAGGAGGGTTCCTGGCCTGTGACAGAAACATATGGCACTCTGACATACTGGCATATTCCATTCTTTCTTCTATCTACACCAAAGAGGAAAATCACAATTTCTCAGCGCTCATTTTGAAATATTCTAGTTGTCCCTATTTCTCTTGTTTGTATGCTTCAATGAAGGCCATCAAAGACTGAAAGGACTACAAATGACAACTCTGAAATCACATTGATTAAATACTATTTCATCACTAGTTGTCACTATCTTCCCAGGTGGGACAGTGAGAAGTAACCTCTATATGTCTCTCTCCTCCAGGTATGACAGTGAAGGTCGTCTGACCAATGTAACCTATCCTACTGGCATGGTGACAAGTCTGCACCGGGAGATAGAACGCTCCATCAACATTGACATAGAGAGCTCCAGCAGAGACGATGACGTCACTGTTATCACCAACCTGTCCTCTGTAGAGGCCTCATACACCGTGGTACAAGGTGGGACATACACACACCCCACAGTGCAAGGGACACACACACACACAAATACACACACACACACACCATGGTTCAAAGTGGGATACAGCATATTAGTATCAATACCACAGTCAAGCTGTAACTACGTTCAAATTAGACTGCAGACTTCTGTGTTATTAAATCAGCAGTGTCTCAGAGTATTAATGGTTGTCTATCTATACAGAGCTCCAACCCAGGGGTAGTAATGGGAGAAAAGTAGTTGATCTAGTGGGAACAGCAAGAGTTATCTAAGGCATCTGTCTCTGTGTGTGTCTGTGTGTGTGTGTGTGTGTGTGTTTGTGTCTTTGTGTGTCTTTGTGTGTCTCTGTGTGTGTCTATCCAGGGCCGGTCCTGGCCGTTCTGCCAGGCCAAAAAATTGCCGCCCCTACAAGAATAGTCCCAGTAAGCAAAATGATGTTGAAAAGATGGCTAAAATACATATTTTTCCAGACGTTGAAGCTAGGTCCAATTTAGGGTCTGAATGAAAGGTGAAAAGAATTGGTTCAGATTTGGTCAGGACCGCCTTGATTTCCATGTCCATGGATGTTGTTTTTTGATCATAGACGACTATGTTTGGTTCAGATTTTGTCCGGTCTGGACCATCCTTGATTTGGCCCAAACATAGACTTCTAAAGATGACATATTTTCAACTTTTATTCAGAACCGAAAATTAACCTGATTTCATCGTCTGGAAAATATGTATTTTCAACGCCCGGAAAATATTTATTTTCAACATCGGGATAATACCTATTTTCAACTTTCATTCAGAACCCAAAATGAACCTGATTTCAACGTCCGGAAAATACGTCTTTTCACTTTTCATTCAAAAAACAACGTCCATGGATGTGGAAATCAAGGCGGTCCGGATTGCACCCAAAAAAGAATTCCAGTCCAGACAGGACCAAAAAAAGACGTCCAAAAGGAGTCAGCGTCGGTCCGTGCTTACTGAGGTATAGCCTAGAGCCGGGATGGGCAACTCCAGTCCTCGAGGACCGGAGTGGTATCAGGCCCACCGCTTTATTAGTCCTGATTTCTGTGACTAATCAATTAGTCTATTTGAGCTCTGAATATCAGCTAGGTAATAGACAGTGGGTAGCAGTAGTGTAAAAACAAATGGGGGGGGGGGGGGGGGGGATCAGTGTAAATAGTCTGGGTGGCCATTTGATTAATTGTTCAGCAGTCTTATGGCTTGGGGGTAGAAGCTGTTAAGGAGCCTTTTGGTCCTAGACTTGGTGCTCCGGTACTGCTTGTCGTGCGGTAGCAGAGAGAAGAGTCTATGACTTGGGTGACTGGAGTCTTTGACAATTTTTGGGGCTTTCCTCTGACACCGCCTAGTATATAGGTCCTGGATGGCAGGAAGCTTGGCCCCAGTGATGTACTGGGCCATATGCACTACCCTCTGTAGTAACATTTACATTTTAGTCATTTAGCAGACGCTCTTATCCAGAGCGACTTACAGTTAGTGAGTGCATACATTATTTTTTTATTTTTTCATACTGGCCCCCCGTATGCTCTACATCCCTGCCGTCCATTCCCTCCCCTACCCTGGACCAATTGTGCGCCGCCCCATGGGTCTTCGGGCGCAGCCGGCTAAGACAGAGTCTGGATTCGAACCAGGATCTCTAGTGGCACAGCTAGCACTGCGATGCAATGCCTTAGACCACTGCGCCACTCGGGAGGTTACCATACCAGGCGGTGATGCAACCGGTCAGGATCTTTTCAGTCTCCTGAGGGGGAAAAGGTGTTGTCGTGCCCTCTTCACGACTGTCTTGGTGTGTTTGGACCATGATAGTTTGTTGGTGATGTGGACACCAAGGAACTTGAAACTCTCGACCCACTCCACTACAGCCCCGTCGATGTTAATGGGGGCCTGCTCAGCCCGCCTTTTCCTGTAGTCCACAATCAGCTCCTTTGTCTTGCTCAGATTGAGGGAGAGGTTGTTGTCCTAGCACCACACTGCCAGGTCTCTGACCTCCTCCCTATAGGCTGTCTTATCGTTGTCGGTGATCAGGCCTACCACTGTTGTGTCGTCAGCAAACTTAATTTTTTTAAACCTAAAAGACGTGTTGTTGCCTACCCTTACCACCTGTAGGCAGCCCGTCATGAAGTCCAAGATCCAGTTGCAGAGGGAGGTGTTTAGTCCCAGGGTCCTTAGCTTAGTGATGAGCTTTGTGGGCACTATGGTGTTGAACGCTGAGCTGTAGTCAATTAACAGCATTCTTACATAGGTGTTCCTTTTGTCCAGGTGGGAAAGGGCAGTGTGGAGTGCGATTGAGATTGCGTCATCTGTGGATCTGTTGGGGTGATATGCGAATTGGAGTGGGTCTAGGGTATCCGGGATGATGCTGTTGATGTGAGCCATGACCAGCTTTTCAAAGCACTTCATGGCTACCGACGTGAGTGCTACGGGGCGGTATTCATTTAGGCAGGTTACCTTCGCTTCCTTGGGCACAGGGACTATGGTGGTCTGCTTGAAACATGTAGGTATTACAGACTCGGTCAGGGAGAGGTTTAAAATGTCAGTGAAGAAACTTGCCAGTTGGTCCGCGTATGCTTTGAGTACACGTCCTGGTAATCCGTCTGGTCCCGCAGCTTTGTGAATGTTGACCTGTTTAAAGGTCTTGCTCACATCGGCTACCGAGAGCGTTATCACACAGTCGTCTGGAACAGCTGGTGCTCTCATGCATGCTTCAGTGTTGCTTGCCTCGAAGCGAGCATAAAAGGCATTTAGCTCCTCTGGTAGGCTCGCGTCACTGGACAGCACGCGGCTGGGTTTCCCTTTGTAGTCCGTAATAGTTTTCAAGCCCTGCCACATCTGACGAGCGTCAGAGCCGGTATAGTAGGATACAATCTTAATCCTGTATTGACGCTTTGCCTGTTTGATGGTTCGTCAGAGGGGGATTTCTTATAAGCGTCCGGATTAGTGTCCCGCTCCTTGAAAGCGGCAGCTCTAGCCTTTAGCTCAATGCGGATGTTGCCTGTAATCTATGGATTCTGGTTGAGATATGTACGTACGGTCACTGTGGGGACGATGTCGTCGATGCACTTATTGATGAAGCGGGTGACTGAGGTGGTATACTCCTCAATGCCATTGGATGAATCCCGGAACATATTCCAGTCTGTGCTAGCAAAACAGTCCTGCACCGCGTCATCTGACCACTTCCGTATTGAGTCACTGGTACTTCCTGCTTTTCAGTTTTTTCTTGTAAGCAGGAATCAGGAGGATAGACTTATGGTCAGATTTGCCAAATGGAGGGCGAAGGAGAGCTTTGTATGCGTCTCTGTGTGTGGACTATAGGTGGCCTAGATTTTGTTCCCTCTGGTTATTTGATTGGAGAAACCTGCATGATGTAAAAAGTGTCTGTCTCATTACATTGTCATACATTTTATCTCCAGCCTGTAGGTTACAGAAAAGGCCACATAATCTTTCTACCATTATGCTATATCTGCTACATAATTTATGTCAGTGGTGGAAAAAGTACCCAATTGTCATACTTGAGTAAAAGTAAAGATACCTTAATAGAAAATGAGTCAAGTAAAAGTGAAAGTCACCCAGTAAAAGTTTAAAAGTATTGGGTTTTAAATATATTTAAGTATCAAAAGTAAATGTAATTGCTAAAATATACTTAAGTATCAAAAGTAAAAGTGAAAGTATAAATAATTTCTAATTCCTTATATTAAACAAACCAGACAACATCATTTTCTTGTTTTTCTCATTTACAGATAGCCAGGGGCACACTCCAACACTTACACATCATTTACAAATTAAGTGTTTGTGTTTAGTGAGTCCGCCAGATCAGGGGCACTAGGGATGACCAGGGATGTTCTCTTGATAAGTGTGTGAATTGGACCCTTGTCCTGTCCTGCTAAGCATTTAAAATGTAACGAGTGTCACGGAAAATGTATGGAGTAAAATGTACATTATTTTCTTTAGGAATGTAGTGAAGTAAAAGTAAAAGTAGTCCAAAACTATAAATAGTAAAGTAAAGTACTCATCTCTCTCTCTACCTCCCTCTTGTTGATAAAACAAGTTTACTGGAGAACGGAGACCAAGTAGAGACTTTCGGACAAGGTGGATGATTGTATGATATAAGGCAGTTTATTCAGAGGTAAAGATATCTGAATTCGCGTGCACGGACGCGTCTCGTCAACCTCTTAGGGAGATATCTGAGAGCGCGCCCCTAACCATTGTGTGCTGACATTTTATACAATAAAATAAAGTAGGTTGATTCTAGTAGTTCTGATCTCCCCATTGGTCCTGATGAGTTGGTCGAGGTCATCTCCATTTCATTGGCTCTGAGTCGGGTTCTCTGTCTCCAGCCTAAGAGAAGGGGTTGTTTGTGTGTGTGTGCTTAACAATGATGATGTGTGTGTATGTGTGTGTATGTGTGTGTAAGTGTATGTGTATGTGTGTGTGTGTGTATGTGTGTGTGTGTGTATGTGTGTGTGTGTGTATGTGTGTGTGCTTAACAATGATGATGTGTGTGTGTGTGGGGGGGTGTGGGTATGTCCTCAGGGCAATAACTCGTGAGTTTGGGAGGACTTGAGAGACCTATGGCGTGGGTGTTCCCCATGGCCACCTGCTGATAAGGCCAACAAGCTAGAAGTCTTTGTGCATTGTATTAAGTCCCAAGGCCCCAACACAAGATGGGTTATGCACAAGATTTTAGTCAGACCAAGCTTTAACATAATATATTTACCACGACAAATCCCTCTCTTCACGTCTCCCCAGAGACGTGACCAAGTAACAGTAGAGAAGGAAAACTTAAGACGTGACACAAGCTAACAGTGTAATTGGCAAAATAGGGAAAACTTTATCAGAAGATAAAGTTTTAATTCCCCCTCTTCACGTCTCACAAGAGACGTGACATAAAGCTTAAATGCTGCAATTTGGCAAAATAGGGAAAACTTTATCAGAAGATAAAGTTTTACATTCCCCCTCTTCACGTCTCACAAGAGACGTGACAAAAAGCTTAAATGCTATTCATCATCCAGATATCCTTGGTCAGCATCGTCAATAGCAAGCAAAGGAAACATCTGACCGTTATCTGCAGGATGTGGATCAATAGCGGTGGTTATAATCCTGGTTGTCAGCGTCCGTATGCATGGAATGCAACAGCATCCACAAAGCACTAGAATTGCAGCAAAAACAGAGATGGATACAAGTATAGAAGAAACAAGCGTTTTATATTTACCAAACGCATCCATCCAAGAGTCCCACATTGAAGTATCCACCCCTGAGTGGCTCTTCATTTTGCCATTAAGAGTTCGTAACCCTTCCAGGGCGACAGTCAAGCTGCCATCTGTGGCTGTATTGTTGGGAATAAAGGTACAACATTGTTCACCAAACATAGCACATACTCCTCCTTTTTCAGCCAGGAGCATGTCGACAGCAA
Organism: Coregonus lavaretus; assembly: GCF_964263955.1. Lineage (NCBI taxonomy): Eukaryota > Metazoa > Chordata > Actinopteri > Salmoniformes > Salmonidae > Coregonus > Coregonus lavaretus. The sequence goes on from NW_028166613.1 coordinate 21,577, forward strand.
TACGATTTTGGAAAGCCATGAGAGAGGTCGCAGCCAACTGGCCATGCACCGCCTCAAAACCTTGTTGTGTCCAATTGCCTAATTTTTGAACATTAAAATGGACATAATTGATTCTGTCAACATTTTTATTAATTGTGCACCACCAGCAAAATGAAGATTCAAAACCTGCGGCTACTTGGTCAATCAATTTATACTCATCTGGTACCCCCCTAGGGACCCCAATTGCATCAATGTAGGTTGGGTCCCCATGAGTAGGGCCCACAGCGCGCCTGGTCCTGGTAGGAATTAAGTCAGACACATGGGTCACCAGCTCCTGAACACCTGTTGGATGCACAGAAATTGGTAGCAAAAGAGAGACTAGTGCACAGGTGCCTGTGGCATTTCCAGGCAGTCCATCAAACAGATGAACGCCTCCACACCACCACCAGACATCAGCCCTGGAAACAGGTTTAAACTCAGCATTAGACGTATAGATAAACCGACACCATCCAACAGGTACCATACCCAACAATGGTAGACCTTTCGTGAGATTAACACAGGTAAAGTTAGCTCTAGCCACCTGATAGGAAAAAATTGGTTTCTTAGTTGCTTTAGTAACCAAGGGATGAACTACGTCCCATAGTGTACAATTGGCGGAAGGGTTGTCATATTTCATGACAGACAGGAAGCATTCTGGCGTAATGGCGGCAGGGATAATGCGAAGCAATGGCCGTGCCCCCATACAAACCACACAACTCTGATGAGTCACCTTTGCCGCTTCCTCAGTCAACAAGAGCCAGTTGTTAGAAAGGCCAGAGACACCTGTAGCGGTCAGGATTGCATCATCCAAAGTAGGTGGAGTGGTAAGTAAAATAATAGAATTATTCTTATTACCATTTTCATTAATAGCATGTGCTTTTGTGTTATTAATATGACAAATTCGAACCTTCCAATAGACTGGTGCAGTGGTACAGCTTACATAAGGAGCAAGTCTAAAGTCCTGGCAGCCTAATGCAATACCAGGATAGATAGTAAATTTGAGTCCTTTAGAGTTTTTTGTCAAAGTCAAGAGTTTCCTCCATTGTTTTCCTAATGTAGTAGAGGTGCAACTGGACCAGTCATAATTAGTCTCACATACCAAGTTTGTCCAAGTCCAATCGCTATGGGTGACCCCCACTGTCATATACCAGTCCCAGTCACGGTAGTAGGTAAGTTCTCTGAAGTCTACCCACGGCACTGTCGCAGTAGTGGTAACATTAAAGGGTATACATAATGTGGTGCTTCTATACAATTGTCTGGGCCTACAGGAAAGGGTGTTAGAGACAACTTGTCGTTTATTTACGTGGTGGCTGTGGCTTACATTCTGATCTGGGCTCAATGTGTCGGAGTGCAGGTTGGTCGGACGTATGGTTGTGGCATTGAATGTGTCGTTAGGTTTACTAGTGGGTGTAATGGGTGTCTGTGTCATGTGCTGTACTGACCAGAGTATGATTCCTAGAGTAACCCCAATAGTTACAATCAGCAAAACAAGGAGTGGAGCAGAGCACCCCAGTCTCTCCCATGGTGGTCTGTCCCTCCTCTGTCTTTCCCCTCCAGTATCTGAAGATGGGAGTCTCCTCCACATATTCAGATAGTGTTGGTGTCAAGAATTTGATCCGAATTTAATGTGATTAAATCACTTCTGACTTCAGTCAGGGTTCTGGAAGGAGTTGGTGCTGGTGTACAATGTGTCAAGTGGTGCCAAGGTGCGCCTGATTTACCTTTGACCTGGACTGAGTGTGAAGTAACCTCCTTCACTTCGTACGGTCCAGTCCACCTGGGATCTTGCCACTTTCTCTTGTGAACCTTGATCCTTACCCAGTCGCCAACTTTTACCTTCAGCAGCGCCGGATCTCCCGTCAGCTCCCCCTCTTGGACCTTGTGAATCTGTTTGGAGAGAGCTGCAGAGAGTTCCGTTAGTTTTCTCACATATTCAGACATTACAATTTGTTGTACATCAAGGGCGGGCATATGACCTCCCTCCCTTGGTGGACCAGGCATGACTCTACCAGTCATAATCTCATGTGGAGAGAGATGGGTGCCTGCTCCTGGAGAGGCTCTCATGGCCATCAACGCCAGGGGCAGAGCTTCAACCCACGTCAACTTTGAACCTGCACATACCTTGGCTATCTTAGCCTTCAAAGTTTGATTGGCGCGTTCCACGAGGCCCTGAGATTGCGGCCGGTACACAGACCCAAACTTGTGCACAATGCCGAACCTCTCCTCCACCTGTCTCAGGTGTTGGTTACTGAAATGGGACCCGTTGTCGGATCGAATTTGTCTTGGAACCCCATACCTTGGTATGAGTTCAGTCTGCAGCCACTTAATAACTGACCTAGCATCCTCACGTGCTGTTGGTATTGCCTCAACCCATTTGGAGAATCGATCTACCATTACCAATAAGTACCTTTTCCCATTAGTTACATTATCAGCCCCCATGTCAGTGTAATCTATGCTAATGTCCTGAAAACATGCATTAGGTACTGGGTATGAACCCATGGGTGTTTGGAAAGGTTTCTTTGGGTTGTGGCTGCCACAAATGCTGCACTCATCACAAAACAAGTCTGTCATGTCCTTAATGTGTGGGTGCCACCAAATATGGGAAACCTTCTGTAAAGTTTTGAGTTTCCCTTCATGGGTGGGCCCATGAGCCTCCCGTATCAGCTCGGGGCAGAGATTAGCTGGGGCCACCAACCTGCCGTCATGGCATCTCCAAAGTTCATCAGGTCCTTTGGTGGCTCCCATCTGTCCCCATACCGAGTGCTCATACGGGCCCGCTGTGAATTGTAGTTCCTTTATGTGTTGGTCTGTGAGTTCTGTTCTAGCTGGTTGAGTCTGCAGCACCATCTGTCTTGGAGTGTAGCCCCCAGCTTTCTTGGCTGCTTTGTCAGCTGCATCATTTCCCTCGCTGACTTTGTTCTTGAGTTGCTGATGTCCTTTGCACTTCATGATGGCCACCTGCTCAGGTAGTGAGACTGCTTTTATCAGTCTCTCCATTTGTGCCTTGTGTTTGATCGGAAGGTTTCCTGTTGTGGTGAAGTTACGTCTGACCCATTGTGGTCCATCTGTATGGACTGCTCCATGAGCATATGCTGAGTCAGTGTAGATGTTCACAGTCTTTCCTTCAGCCTTTTCCAGGGCTTGAGTCAAACCAATGATCTCAGCTAGTTGGGCTGAGGCAGGTTGTGGGATGATGTCTGATTCCAGGGTCACGTGTGACCCGTCTGGAAGCTGCTGTACCACTGCATATGCTGCTATGTTCCCTTCTTCTCCTCTATAGCAGCATCCATCGGTGTACAACCATAGATCAGGATTGGTAAGGGGTTCGTTTCCCAAATCTGGTCGCAGTTTCAGTTCCTGTGCCGCCCTCTCTTCGCAGGAGTGTGCCAACCCTTCTTCTGCATTGAGTGCGTCTGCCATGTTTTTGTCGGTGTTGACAAAAGTAATGTGTGATTGGGTGCATTTATTCTGGATTTTGTTCTTTCTTTCAGCGCTGAACGTGAATTCCTTGCTCATCAGATATGCTGCAACCCCATGGTGCGTATGGATTTCCAATTTGTGGCACATTACCAGGTGGGCGGTTTTTTCAATAGCTTTTGCCACTGCAGCCACGTACCTGGAACATGTTGTCTGACCTGCTTCAATATGGTCCAACTTAGAGGAATGATACATCAGTACTCTTCTCTCCCCCTCTTGTTTCTGAAAAAGGATGGAAGAAGTGAACCCCTCCTTTTCAGAAACATCAAGATGAAATTTGTTTTTGTAGTCGGGTGCTGTCAGAGCTGCTGCCACCGAGAGATCGGTTTTTAGGAGAGCAAATGCTGTTGATGCTTCAGGTGTCCAGGTAAGTGAGGAGTGTAAGTTTCTTGGTCCTGCTTCTCTCACTATTTCTCTCAGTGGTTCAGTCCTGGATGTGTAGTCAGGGATGTGGGTACGGCTGTACCCTGTCAACCCCAGGAAGGACAACATGCCTGACACTGTGATGGGACGTGGATGATGGAGTATGGAATCTCGGTGGGATTTCGAGAGACCAGCACCTTCTCCTGAGATTTCTCTGCCAAGGAAAAGGACAGTTCTGCGACAGGACTGGACTTTGCTCATTTTGACCTTGTAGCCTTTGACAGCCAAGAAGTCAAGTAGGGTTTTTGTCATTTGTAGACAGAGATCAGATGTGGGAGCCCCCAGCAAAAGGTCGTCTACATATTGGATGAGTATCACTCCTTCAGGGATTTTCAATTCAGTCAGGTGTGTCTTCAAGATATGATTGAAGATTCCGGGAGAACACCTGTAACCCTGTGGAAGAACCGAATACGTATACTGTTGATGTTCATATGTGAAGGCAAAGAGAGGCTGTGAAGCCTCATCCAGTGGAATGCTGAAGAAGGCATTAGCCAGATCCACAACGGTGAAGTATTGGTGTTTTGGTGAGAGATTACTCAGTGTAATGTGAGGGTCAGGGACAGGTAGGTCAATGGGTGCAGTGACGTCGTTCACTGCTCGGAAGTCTTGTACCATCCGGTATGTTTCGCCTCCTGTTTTCAAGACTGGTAAGATTGGTGTGTTCCATGGAGACACAGTGCGATATATGACACGAGCTCCCAACAACCCATCTATGGTTGGTTTGATCCCCCTGGTCTGTTCAGGTTTCAGACGGTACTGTGTTCGGTAGATAGGAATTTGATCAGGGTTGAGTAAGGTGATGGTGACTGGTTCCACCTGTAGTTGTCCAACATCAAATGGGGTGTGTGTCCATATGCCTTCATCAATGGTGGAAAGCAGTGCTTGTGATGAGGGGTGGTCTGTGTAAGGTTTACCATGGTGTCTTGGGAGAGTCAAACGTTCAGGAAGGCAATGTTCCTCTGTGTCAACTGTCATAAACCTCCACATGTTCTCAGTGGTGGCTTTGGTTATTCCTGGAGTTTGGGTGGGTTCCCACTGGAGTTTGGATGCTCTTCTGATCATAGGCCCAAGGCTCCTTGCTTCAAAACCGTTTCCAACTGCCAGTGTAACATGGGGAGCAGATTCTTCGCCCAGTAGGTACCAGGATTTCAAATGGGAAGGTAGGATAACCGGAGCAGCCACTCCTTCCTGTCCACACACTATGGTACAACATCTGATTGTTGGTGTCAGGTGCATCATGTTTTCATCCCAGTCATCGGTATATGGGTTGACATCATTATCAGTCACATTAAGTGTACAGTGGATTTCAGCTTGAGGAGTCTTGTATGGGTGAAATGTGTAAATGAGTTGTCTCAGCTGGTTGAACTTGAATTGAACCTCAGGGGTTCCTTGGCCGGATTCGATGCACTTCAACCAGTATATTTCTTGGGTCAGGGAGAGCACTGGGGTTGGGATGATGGGTAGCATCAGCACCCTAACTGGATGAACTGGTGTGGAGGTAATGGGATCAATGGAAACCTCCACACCCTTTTCGGTAAGGTAGATTGAACATTTCAGTTTGCACAATAGGTCCCTTCCCAATAGGTTGATTGGACAGTTGGGACAATATAGGAATTGATGCTTCAAATTGGAAGGGCCCCATTGGAAGAGCAATGGTATGGTCTTGTTTTGTGCTTCGGGTGTTCCTGATACCCCCACCACCTGTATTGATTCCGAAGAGAGTGGTTGACGAGATCTTATGGCAGAGTACGTACATCCTGTATCTACCAAAAATTGGTGGGTAACTCCCTCCACTTCACACATGACAGTTGGTTCAGTATGAAGTGGAAAATGCTGACCCCCATTCCCGTTCTGTGGTGGTGGGCAGCTTCAGGGCCAGGGAGGATATTCGTCTGACATGCCCTGGAAGGTAGGAGCTGGCTGCTGGTTAGGCTGTTGGTTTGGGTGTTGTTGTGGGTGGTTATATGCTGGTAGGGCAGCATGTGGCTGGTACATCGGTCTTGGGCCTCCTCTTGATCTGAAGGCATAACCTCTACCCCTGTTTGCCAGCCAGTGTAGTTGTTGCGGACTAGGTGGTAATGGACACCATCTGACAGAGTGTCCATATTGATGACAATTGTAACAGGCCCCCCCATTACCTTGTGGCCTTGGCCGTCTCCATTGAGTCTGGTATTGTGGGGGTCCTCCCCTTCCTCTACCTCTCCATTGTGGTGTACCTCTGCCTCTTCCCCTCCATTGGGGTTGATGGTTAAATTGTGGGTGTTCCTTACAATCACGCCTAAAATGTCCAGCTCCTCCACAATTGTAACACAGGTAGTTCCCTCCTCTTGGAGGACCTAATGGGGTGCCCTGCTGAGGCCATGGTCGTGGTTGTGGGCCAAAAGTCATGGTGCCTGTTAGGCTGTATAGTGAGGTGGGGCCAGGAGTGGTGCTGGTACTGGCCTCTGGGGAAGCTGCTTCAGTGGCCACACACATCGTATCTGTTTTCTTTGGTTGCACCCTCCTGCTCTCCACTATTGCCCATGTCCCTATTCTCAGCTCTTCCTCAGCTTTCTCAACTGCCACCTCTAGTCCTTTCTTCATAAAGGTGAGTTGCCCTTTAGACGGGGCACCCCCGCTAAAGTAACCTGCCTGTGTCCATTTGAGTTTCACTCCCTCCCACACTTTCTTTACTGTCTTATACTGTTCTTTCCCTCCCGCTCTATCCTGTATTTTTTGATCTAGATATTCATTAAACTTGAGTTTTGGGACGGTAGTGGTTGCCATGGTTATACAGTTTTTTTTAGACTATCTTGGTGCTCTTAGCCCGTCACTGGCCGAATCCAGCAATGTATTCTTGGCGCTGACTGAGATTTATCTCTGATGTCCCACCCTCGTACACAAAGAATTTTTTCAATAATTTATTATTAGGAATTATTTTGCAAAAGGTACTATTGTTTTTCAGTTATTCGAGTTGTTATATATCTTCCCAAAAGGTATCAGAATCGCCCTTTTGGAACAATACATTTAACAAACTCGAGCGCTCCCAAAATAATCATCAATTTAATCCCAGGAATTATTTTGCAAAAGTTATTATTGTCTTTCAGGTACTCGAGCTATTATATACTTTCCCAAAAGGTATCAGAATCGCCCTTTTGGAAGAATACATTAACAAACCCAAGCGCTCCTAAAATAATTATCAATTTAATTTTGGGAATTATTTAGCAAAAGTTATTATTGTTTTTCAGTTATTCGAGTTATTATATATTTTCCCAAAAGGTATCAGAACCGCCCTTTTGGAACAATATATTAACAAACTCAAGCGCTCCCAAAATAATTATCAGTTTAATTTTAGGAATTATTTAGCAAAAGTTATTATTGTTTTTCAATTATTCGAATTATTATATATTTTCCCAAAAGGTATCAGAATCGCCCTTTTGGAAGAATATATTAGCAAACTCGAGCGCTCCTAAAACAATTATCAATTTAATTCTAGGAATTATTTGGCAAAAGTTATTATTGTTTTTCAGGTATTCGAGTTATTATATATTTTCCCAAAAGGTATCAGAATCGCCCTTTTGGAACAATATATTAACAAACTCGAGCGCTTCCAAAATAATTATCAATCTAATTTTAGGAACTAAGGAAATACCAACTCCACAAGAGGGAAAAAGTTCAAGTCAGCTTTTAGCGCAGCGGCTACATAACAGGCAAAATAGGACTCGGTGGTCCTCTTAAAAGTTATCAACTAGTTAGTCTCATGAAACGGCCAATCTTACACAACATTCAGGTTATCATTTCAACAATTACATTTTTTATTACATATCAGCATCAACACACGAATTCAGTTTGAGTTCCTCACAGTACATATAGTTGAGTGCCACGTCAACCAAATTGCCCGACTATCTGAACTTGTATTTTTATTTTTATTTTTTTGATTCTCCTCAAGGAGACTCCCAGTCGTTTAAACCATTCAACTGGCGTCTAGTCGGGAGAACCTTTTCTGGACTTGGATTCTCACGGAATTAACTCAACCCGACTATCTGAATCTTTTTATCAAGTCACCAGATCCTTCTCTTGTGGATCAAATAAAATGGTCCATCGCTTGTGGACCAAAAACTGTAATAGGCTTCTCACTAGAAAGCCACATTTCAACAGGAAAAAAAAACACTGTAACTAGACTTCTTCTCTTAGAGTCACATTTCAACAGTAAAAACCTAAGATTTCAGATATCAACAGCAAAAAATAAAAGGGTTCATTTCTAGTGAACCAAACCTCTGTAAATAGACTCCTCACTAGAGAATCACAATTCAACAGGAAATAAAAGTCGGTCCATCTCTTGTGAACCACTGTAACTAGACTCCTCTCTAGAGAGTCACATTTCAACAGTAAAAACCTAAAGAATTCAGATATCTTTACATATGTGCCTTTGAGTCATAATAGATATGTTATAAATTTCACAGTAATCCATACTCACGCCCAGTACTACTGATCAAAATTTGGGTTTATCCTACAATACAATATGCAGATTTTGTTTTAACAGGTTCTGCTTACCTTTGTATTGACGGCCGTCTAGATCAGTTTCCTGAGGCGAGCTGGATTCCCGGCTGCTCCTGCGGACAGGTCACCCGTCCTTTCAGATCCGTCTCTTACTTGTCTCCTGTCTCTATCAACTTGTATGGACCGAATTCAGAGTTAGAAAACCATCCTCTTGCTACCAAGTTTGTTGATAAAACAAGTTTACTGGAGAACGGAGACCAAGTAGAGACTTTCGGACAAGGTGGATGATTGTATGATATAAGGCAGTTTATTCAGAGGTAAAGATATCTGAATTCGCGTGCACGGACGCGTCTCGTCAACCTCTTAGGGAGATATCTGAGAGCGCGCCCCTAACCATTGTGTGCTGACATTTTATACAATAAAATAAAGTAGGTTGATTCTAGTAGTTCTGATCTCCCCATTGGTCCTGATGAGTTGGTCGAGGTCATCTCCATTTCATTGGCTCTGAGTCGGGTTCTCTGTCTCCAGCCTAAGAGAAGGGGTTGTTTGTGTGTGTGTGCTTAACAATGATGATGTGTGTGTATGTGTGTGTATGTGTGTGTAAGTGTATGTGTATGTGTGTGTGTGTGTATGTGTGTGTGTGTGTATGTGTGTGTGTGTGTATGTGTGTGTGCTTAACAATGATGATGTGTGTGTGTGTGGGGGGGTGTGGGTATGTCCTCAGGGCAATAACTCGTGAGTTTGGGAGGACTTGAGAGACCTATGGCGTGGGTGTTCCCCATGGCCACCTGCTGATAAGGCCAACAAGCTAGAAGTCTTTGTGCATTGTATTAAGTCCCAAGGCCCCAACACAAGATGGGTTATGCACAAGATTTTAGTCAGACCAAGCTTTAACATAATATATTTACCACGACACTCTCAACTATATCTCTGTCTCTCTCTCTCCGTTTTTATCACAAATACATTTTTCCGATAGAGAGAGGGTAGTCTACTGCAGAGTCGACAGAAAGCCATCTCTGTGTGTTTGAAGTGTAAAATGCTGCCTGGAGGTTTATAACAACTTGGCTCTATGGATTACTGCCGTTTATGGTGGTGGAGGCTCAAAGGCGCTATGTGTGTATGTGTGTGTGTGTGTTTGCGTGCAAGCATGCGTGTGTGATCCCCTGCCTTTTTGTAATGAAATAAAAGAGTCTTCCGCTGCGTCGGCCGGACAGACACTGTTATCTTATCTTCAATCACGTCGTTGTTATCACGCTGCTGCTCTTTGTGCCTCTGATAGAGGAATCTAACAAGAAGAACGGACCCTCAATCACCCTGTGGCTTTCCAGAGGCTACGCCACATCAGACACCGTTTTGTTTTGTGTATATGTTTGTGGGTGTTTGAGTGGGGGATAAAAAAGATGAAATGACAGAGTGCCAGATTATTCATTTAGCAAGCTTGCAAGCTGTTCTATAAACCAGACGCACATTTACTTTCATTATTGTTCACTCTGAGTGTGGAGTTTGCTGATCAGAAACGATACTGACAAGTTGCCAAACAAATCATACGACAAATTGTTCGTTTTTTTGTTCAGGGAAGGAGTTCTGCTTGTGAAGGGCAGCGTAAATCCATTTCAATTTAATCTGAGACTTTATCTTGAATCAGCATATAAACATAACACAGGAAGATGCCAGTAGAGGAGCCAACTCATATGATAACTCCCTTCTCTCTCCTTGTCCCTATCGCCCCCTACAGACCAGGTGAGGAACAGCTACCAGCTGTGTAACAACGGCACCCTGCGGGTGATGTATGCCAACGGGATGGGCATCAGCTTCCACACTGAGCCCCACATCCTGGCCGGGTCGGTCAGTCCTACTATCGGCCGTAGGAACATAACACTACCCACAGACAACGGACTCAACTCCATCGAGTGGCGGCTCCGCAAGGAACAGACCAAGGGGAAGGTCACTGTGTTTGGCAGGAAGCTGAGGGTGAGCTGAGATGACCTCACTTCCTTTCTGTGTGTCATTTAGCCATTAGAGATGACATCACTTACTCTGTCTAGAGAGATGATATCACTGACTATGTGTAAAGATGACATCACTTACTCTGTCTACAGAGATGACATCACTGACTGTGTAAAGATGACATCACTTACTCTGCCTACAGAGATGACATCACTTTCTCTGTGTGTAGAGATGACATCACTGACTCTGCCTACAGAGATGACATCACTTCCTTTCTGTGTGTCATTTAGCCATTAGAGATGACATCACTGACTATGTGTAAAGATGACATCACTGACTCTATCTACAGTGATGACATCACTGACTCTGTGTAAAGATGACATCACTTACTCTGCCTACAGAGATGACATCACTCTCTATCTTCCTCCAGGCACATGGTCGTAACCTCCTCTCCATCGACTTCGACCGCAACACTCGGACGGAGAAGATCTACGACGACCACCGCAAGTTCACGCTCCGCATCATGTACGACGCGCAGGGCCGGCCCGCCATGTGGTTGCCTAGCAGCAGCCTGGCAGTAGTGAATGTGTCATACTCGACCACGGGTCAGCTGGTGGGGCTGCAGAGGGGCAGTATGAGCGAGAGGACAGAGTTTGACCCTCAGGGACGTATTCTGTCACGGTCGTTCATAGACGGCAAGGTGTGGAGCTACAGCTACCTGGATAAGGTGAGGACATAGCACTGTCTGTTACTGTTACTGTTACTGTTACCGTTACCGTTACTGCTACTGTTACTGCTACTGTTACTGTTACTGGTACTGGTACTGGTACTGGTACTGGTATTACTACTGTTACTGTTACTGGTACTACTACTGTTACTGTTACTGTTACTACTACTGCTACTGGTACTGTCACCTTTACTGTTACTGTTACTGGTACTGGTACTGTTACTACTACTGTTACTGTTACTGTTACTGTTACTGGTACTGTTACTGTTACTGTTACTGTTACTGTTACTGTTACTGGTACTGGTACTGTTACTGCTACTGGTACTGTTACTACTACTGCTACTGGTACTGTAACTTCTACTGTTACTGCTACTGGTACTGTTACTGCTACTGGTACTGGTACTGTTACTACTACTGGTACTGTAACTTCTACTGTTACTGCTACTGGTACTGTTACTGTTACTACTACTGCTACTAGTACTGTTACAGCTACTGTTACTAGTACTGGTACTGCTACTGTAACTGGTACTGTTACTGCTACTGTTACTGGTCTACTACTGTTACTGTTACTGGTACTGCTACTGCTACTGTTACTGGTATTACTACTGTTACTGTTACTGGTACTACTACTGTTACTGTTACTGTTACTACTACTGCTACTGGTACTGTCACTTTTACTGTTACTGGTACTGGTACTGTTACTACTACTGTTACTGTTACTGTTACTGTTACTGGTACTGGTACTACTACTGTTACTGGTACTATTACTGTTACTGGTACTGGTACTGGTACTACTACTGATACTGGTATTGTTACTGTTACTGGTACTGTTACTGATGCTGTTACTGTTACTGGTACTGGTACTGTTACTACTACTGGTACTGGTACTACTACTGTTACTGGTACTGCTACTGTTACTGGTACTGTTACTGCTACTGTTACTGGTACTACTACTGTTACTGTTACTGTTACTACTACTGGTACTGGTACTGGTACTGGTACTACTACTGTTACTGGTACTATTACTGGTACTGTTACTGGTACTAATACTTTTACTGTTACTGGTACTGGTACTGTTACTACTACTGTTGCTGCTACTGCTACTGCTACTGGTACTGGTACTGGTACTGGTACTGGTACTACTACTGTTACTGATACTATTACTGTTACTGTTACTGGTACTGGTACTACTACTGCTACTGGTATTGTTACTGTTACTGGTACTGTTACTGATGCTGTTACTGTTACTGTTACTGTTACTGGTACTGGTACTGGTACTGCTACTGGTACTACTACTGTTACTGGTACTATTACTGTTACTGTTACTGGTACTGGTACTACTACTGCTACTGGTATTGTTACTGTTACTGTTACTGTTACTGCTACTGTTACTGGTACTGTTACTGATGCTGTTACTGTTACTGTTACTGGTACTAATACTGTTACTACTACTGTTACTGTTACTGTTAATGTTACTGGTACTGCTACTGGTACTACTACTGTTACTGTTACTGTTACTGTTACTGTTACTGTTACTGTTACTGGTACTGCTACTGGTACTACTACTGTTACTGGTACTATTACTGTTAATGTTACTCGTACAGGTACTACTACTGCTACTGGTATTGTTACTGTTACTGGTACTGTTACTGATGCTGTTACTGTTACTGTTACTGGTACTATTACTGTTACTGTTACTGGTACTGGTACTACTACTGCTACTGGTATTGTTACTGTTACTGGTACTGTTACTGATGCTGTTACTGTTACTGTTACTGTTAATGTTACTGGTACTGTTACTGTTACTACTGTTACTGTTACTGTTACTGGTACTGGTACTGCTACTGCTACTACTACTGTTACTATTACTATTACTGTTACTGTTACTGGTAGTGGTACTACTATAATATAATATAATAATATGCCATTTAGCAGACGCTTTTATCCAAAGCGACTTACAGTCGTGCGTGCATACATTTTTTTGTGTATGGGTGGTCCCGGGGATCGAACCCACTACCTTGGCGTTACAAGCGCCGTGCTCTACCAGCTGAGCTACAGAGGACCACACTACTGCTACTGGTATTGTTACTGTTACTGGTACTGTTACTGTTACTGTTACTGTTACTGTTACAGGTACTGTTACTGCTACTGTTACTGGTACTGGTACTGGTACTGGTACTGTTACTGGTACTGTTTCTGGTACTGCTACTGTTACTGGTACTGGTACTGCTACTGTTACTGTTACTGTTACTGCTACTGCTACTGCTACTGTTACTGTTACTGTTACTGGTACTGCTACTGTTTCTGGTACTGCTACTGTTACTGGTACTGTTACTGTTACTGTTACTGTTACTGGTACTGTTTCTGGTACAGCTACTGTTACTGGTACTGCTACTGTTACTGTTACTGCTACTGGTACTGTTACTGTTACTGTTACTGTTACTGGTACTGTTACTGTTTCTGGTACTGCTACTGTTACTGGTACTGTTACTGTTACTGGCACTGGCACTGGCACTGGCACTGGCACTGGTACTGGTACTGGTACTGTTACTGTTACTGTTACTGGTACTGCTATTGTTACTGGTACTGGTACTGGTACTGGTACTGTTACTGCTACTGTACTGGTACTACTACTTTTACTGGTACTGGTACTGTTACTGGTACTGGTACTGGTAATACTACTTTTACTGGTACTGCTACTGTTACTGGTACTACTACTTTTACTGGTACTGTTACTGGTACTGCTACTGGTACTGTTACTGTTACTGGTACTGGTACTGTTACTGCTATTGGTACTGGTACTACTACTTTTACTGGTACTGCTACTGGTACTGCTACTGGTACTGTTGTTATCATCTGTGTGGAGCTACAGCTAACTAGATAAGGTGAAGGCATCGTAGCACCTGTGAGACATTACCTACTGTACAGGCAGCAGTGATAGCAATGACAGGCTGGTTGAGAGAAGTGAAAAATGCATAAGATGATGCTAGTGGTGATGATGATGACTTATGTTCCCTCTCCCCTTCTCTCCAGTCCATGGTCCTTCTCCTGCAGAGCCAGAGACAGTACATATTTGAGTTTGACACCTCGGGGCGCGTCACGGCCGTCACCATGCCTAGTGTAGCCCGTCACACCATGTTCACCCACATCTCTATCGGTTACATCCGCAACACCTACAACCCTCCGGAGAGCAACGCCTCCATCATCCACGACTTCAGCGAAGACGGCCGCCCCAAGGCCACCCACTACCTCGGCACCGGCCGACACGTCCTCTACAAGTACGGCAAGCTGGCCAAGCTAGCTGAAATACTCTACGACAGCACTGCGGTGACGTTCGGTTATGACGAGACGGCTGGGGTGTTGAAGATGGTGAACTTACAGAGCGGCGGGTTCTCCTGTACGATACGTTACCGTAAGATGGGTCCGCTGATCGACAAGCAGATCTACCGGTTCAGTGAGGAGGGGATGGTGAACGCTAGGTTTGACTACACGTACCACGACAACAGCTTCCGTATCGCTAGTATGAAGCCAGTTATCAGTGAGACTCCGCTGCCTGTGGACCTCTACCGCTATGATGAGATCTCTGGAAAGGTGGGTAGATAACTACACTAATAACCCTAACCCTAGCTCCAGCCACAACCCTAACCCTAGCTTCAACCCTAACCCTAGCCTCACTCCTAACCCTAAACCTAGCTTCATTTCCATATCCTGGTTCAATCCTACCTCCAGCTCCAGCCTCAAACCTAGCTCTAGCCTCAACCCTACCTTCAGCTCTAGCCTCAACCCTATCTACATTTTACATTTTAGTCATTTAGCAGACGCTCTTATCCAGAGCGACTTACAGTTTTTTTTATACTGGCCCCCCGTGGGAATCGAACCCACAACCGCCATGCTCTATCAACTGAGCTACATCCCTGCCGGCCATTCCCTCCCCTACCCTGGACGACGCTGGGCCAATTGTGCGCCGCCCATGAGTCTCCCGGTCGCGGCCGGCTGCGACAGAGCCTGGATTCGAACCAGGATCTCTAGTGGCACAGTTAGCACTGCGATGCAGTGTCTTAGACCACTGCGCCACTCAGGACTACCTTCAGCTCTAGCCTCAACCCTATCTCTAGGCTCAACCCTAACCCTATCTCTAGCCTCAACCCTAACCCTATCTCTAGGCTCAACCCTACCTTCAGCTCTAGCCTCAACCCTATCTCTAGGCTCAACCCTAACCCTAGCTCTAGCCTCAACCATAACCCTAGCTCTAGCCTCAACCCTAACCCTATCTCTAGCCTCAACCCTAACCCTAGCTCTAGCCTCAACCCTAACCCTAGCTCTAGGCTCAACCCTAACCCTAGCTATAGCCTCAACCCTAACCCTAGCTCTAGCCTCAACCCTAACCCTAGCTCTAGCCTCAACCCTAACCCTATCTCTAGGCTCAACCCTACCTTCAGCTCTAGCCTCAACCCTATCTCTAGGCTCAACCCTAACCCTAGCTCTAGCCTCAACCATAACCCTAGCTCTAGCCTCAACCCTAACCCTATCTCTAGCCTCAACCCTAACCCTAGCTCTAGCCTCAACCCTAACCCTAGCTCTAGCCTCAACCCTAACCCTAGCTATAGCCTCAACCCTAACCCTAGCTCTAGCCTCAACCCTAACCCTAGCTCTAGCCTCAACCCTAACCCTATCTCTAGGCTCAACCCTAACCCTAGCTCTAGCCTCAACCCTAACCCTAGCTCTAGCCTCAACCCTAACCCTAGCTCTAGCCTCAACCCTAACCCTATCTCTAGGCTCAACCCTAACCCTAGCTCTAGCCTCAACCCTAACCCTATCTCTAGCCTCAACCCTAACCCTAGCTCTAGCCTCAACCCTAACCCTAGCTCTAGGCTCAATCCTAACCCTAGCTCTAGCCACAACCCAACCCCTTGCAGGATGTCAGTTACAGTTGATAGATTGAGCATAAATCATCTATAATGGACTATGCAGTTAAAGTGGGACCTAGACCCGCTGTACAATATTTGACTTAACTCTTAACTCTTGACTGTTGTCTTGGCTACAGGTGGAGCACTTTGGGAAGTTTGGTGTGATCTACTATGACATCAACCAGATCATAACCACAGCTGTGATGACCCTCAGCAAGCACTTCGACACCCACGGGCGCATCAAGGAGGTGCAGTACGAGATCTTCAGGTCCCTGATGTACTGGATGACGGTGCAGTACGACAGTATGGGACGCGTGGTGAAGAGAGAGCTGAAGATTGGACCGTACGCCAACACAACACAGTACCGTTATGAGTATGATGGGGACGGACAGCTCAGCGGGGTGAAGGTAGGAGATCTTACGTTACCAGTGTGATACTAGTCCTGCAGTAGTTGAGCACCAAATCTCAATCCTAGAAGATTACTTCAGACCACTTCCTGAAACTTTGGACTTTATTAAATGTTGTTGTTCTTTGCAAATACACACAGTATGGTATTCCTTTTCACTTTACACTTCAGTTTTTGATTCTCCTATAAGGAGCATAGGCCGTTGATTCTGCTACACACCTGTGTTATTAAAGAGTTGACCTATTAAAGAGTTTACTTCAGGTGTGGTATTAGAGTTTACTTCAGGTGTGGTATTAAATAGTTTACTTCAGGTGTGGTATTAAAGAGTTTACTTCAGGTGTGGTATTAAAGAGTTTACTTCAGGTGTGGTATTAAAGAGTTTACATCAGGTGTGGTATTAAAGAGTTTACTTCAGGTGTGGTATTAGAGTTTACTTCAGGTGTGGTATTAAAGAGTTTACTTCAGGAGTGGTATTAAAGAGTTTACTTCAGGTGTGGTATTAAAGAGTTTACTTCAGGTGTGGTATTAGAGTTTACTTCAGGTGTGGTATTAAAGAGTTTACTTCAGGTGTGGTATTAAAGAGTTTACTTCAGGTGTGGTATTAAAGAGTTTACTTCAGGTGTGGTATTAAAGAGTTTACTTCAGGTGTGGTATTAAAGAGTTTACTTCAGGTGTGGTATTAAAGAGTTTACTTCAGGTGTGGTATTAAAGAGTTTACTTCAGGTGTGGTATTAAAGAGTTTACTTCAGGTGTAGTATTAGAGTTTACTTCAGGTACGGTATTAAAGAGTTTACTTCAGGTGTGGTATTAAAGAGTTTACTTCAGGTGTGGTATTAAAGAGTTTACTTCAGGTGTGGTATTAAAGAGTTTACATCAGGTGTGGTATTAAAGAGTTTACTTCAGGAGTGGTATTAAAGAGTTTACTTCAGGTGTGGTATTAAAGAGTTTACTTCAGGTGTGGTATTAGAGTTTACTTCAGGTGTGGTATTAAAGAGTTTACTTCAGGTGTGGTATTAAAGAGTTTACTTCAGGTGTAGTATTAGAGTTTACTTCAGGTACGGTATTAAAGAGTTTACTTCAGGTGTGGTATTAAAGAGTTTACTTCAGGTGTGGTATTAAAGAGTTTACTTCAGGTGTGGTATTAAAGAGTTTACATCAGGTGTGGTATTAAAGAGTTTACTTCAGGAGTGGTATTAAAGAGTTTACTTCAGGTGTGGTATTAAAGAGTTTACTTCAGGTGTGGTATTAGAGTTTACTTCAGGTGTGGTATTAAAGAGTTTACTTCAGGTGTGGTATTAAAGAGTTTACTTCAGGTGTGGTATTAAATAGTTTACTTCAGGTGTGGTATTAAAGAGTTTACTTCAGGTGTGGTATTAAATAGTTTACTTCAGGTGTGGTATTAGAGTTTACTTCAGGTGTGGTATTAAAGAGTTTACTTCAGGTGTGGTATTAGAGTTTACTTCAGGTGTGGTATTAAAGAGTTTACTTCAGGTGTGGTATTAAAGAGTTTACTTCAGGTGTGGTATTAAAGAGTTTACTTCAGGTGTGGTATTAAAGAGTTTACTTCAGGTGTGGTATTAAAGAGTTTACTTCAGGTGTGGTATTAAAGAGTTTACTTCAGGTGTGGTATTAAAGAGTTTACTTCAGGTGTGGTATTAAAGAGTTTACTTCAGGTGTGGTATTAAATAGTTTACTTCAGGTGTGGTATTAAAGAGTTTACTTCAGGTGTGGTATTAAAGAGTTTACTTCAGGTGTGGTATTAAAGAGTTTACTTCAGGTGTGGTATTAAAGAGTTTACTTCAGGTGTGGTATTAAAGAGTTTACTTCAGGTGTGGTATTAAAGAGTTTACTTCAGGTGTGGTATTAAAGAGTTTACTTCAGGTGTGGTATTAAATAGTTTACTCCTCCAGGTGAACGACTGGTCCACCTGGCGCTATAGCTACGACCTGAACGGCAACCTGCACCTCCTCAACCCCGGGAACAGTGCACGCCTCACGCCGCTCCGCTACGACCTCCGAGACCGCATCACGCGTCTGGGCGACGTGCAGTACCGTCTGGATGAGGACGGCTTCCTGAGCCAGCGAGGCTCGGATGTCTTCGACTACAACTCCAAGGGCCAGCTCCTTAGAGCATATAACAAGCTACCGGGAGGCTGGAGCGTCCAGTACCGCTATGACGGACTGGGCAGGAGAGTGTCCACTAGGACCAGTCTGGGACAACACCTCCAGTTCTTCTACGCTGATCTGAACCACCCGGCTAGAGTCACACATATATTCAATCACTCCAGCTCAGATATCGCTTCACTGTACTATGACTTGCAGGTAGGCTACCAGATTGTTAGGGAAACGTGTGTTCATCAACAGGCTATATACAGTGCTATGAAAAAGTATTTGCCCCCTTTCTAATTTTCTCTACTTTTGCATATTTGTGATACTGAATGTTATCAGATCTTCAACCAAAACCTAATATTAGATAAAGGGAACATAAGTGAACAAATAACACAACAATTACATATTTATTTCATTTATTTCATAAATAAAGTTATGCAACACCCAATTCCCCTGTGTGAAAAAGTAACTGCCCCCTTACGCTCAATAACTGGTTGTGCCACCTTTAGCTGCAATGACTCCAACCAAATGCTTCCTGTAGTTGTTGATCAGTCTCTCACGTTGCTATGTAGGAATTTTGGCCCACTCTTCCATGCAGAACTGCTTTAACTCAGTGACGTGTGGATTTTCAAGCATGAACTGCTCGTTTCAAGTCCTGCCACAACATCTCAATTGGGATTAGGTCTGGACTTTGACTAGGCCATTCCAATACTTCCAATTTGTTGCTTTTTAGCAATTTTCATGTAGTTTGGTTTTCGCCAGGCATTACTGGAACCATGTAATCCAAAAAGTTATACTTTTTAATCATCTGTCCATAGAACGTTCTTCCAATAGTCTTGATGATCATCCAGGTGCTTTTTGGCAAACTTGAGTCAACATTTTGGACGAGATGGGTCCCATTATGCCTGGCGAAAACCAAACACTGCATTCCACAGTAAGAACATCATACAAAAGGTCAAGCATGGTGGTGGTGGTGTGATGGTTTGAGGATGCTTTGCTGCCTCAGGACCTGGACGACTTGCCTTAATAGAAGGAACCATGAATTCTGCTCTGTATCAGAGAATTCTACAAGAGAATGTCAGACCATCCGTCTGTGAGCTGAAGCTGAAGCGCAGCTGGGTCATTTAGCAAGACAATGATCCAAAACACACAATCAAGTCTACATGAAAATTGCTAAAAAGCAACAAATTGGAAGTTTTGGAATGGCCTAGTCAAAGTCCAGACCTAATCCTAATTGAGATGCTGTGGCAGGACTTGAAACGAGCAGTTCATGCTTGAAAACCCACACGTCACTGAGCTAAAGCAGTTCTGCATGGAAGAGTGGGCCAAAATTCCTCCACAGCGACGTGAGAGACTGATCAACAACTACAGGAAGCATTTGGTTGGAGTCATTGCAGCTAAAGGTGGCACAACCAGTTATTGAGCGTAAGGGGGCAGTTACTTTTTCACACAGGGGAATTGGGTGTTGCATGACTTTGTTTATGAAATAAATGAAATAAATATGTAATTGTTGTGTTATTTGTTCACTTATGTTCCCTTTATCTAATATTAGGTTTTGGTTGAAGATCTGATAACATTCAGTATCACAAATATGCAAAAGTAGAGAAAATTAGAAAGGGGGCAAATACTTTTTTATAGCACTGTATGATTAATACTGTTCATCGTGATTTTGTTATGACTTTGTTTTCGTTGTGATATAACCAAGTTTTTGTGATGCTATCATTACGTTATGGTGACATGACTGTCTGTGAGTTATGGTGACGTGACTGTGAGCTATGGTGACGTGACTGTCTATGAGTTATGGTGATGTTACTGTCTGTGAACTATGTTGACGTGACTGTCTGTGAGTTATGGTGATGTGACTGTCTGTGAGTTATGGTGATGTGACTGTCTGTGAACTATGTTGACGTGACTGTCTGTGAGTTATGGTGACGTGACTGCCTGTGAGTTATGGTGACGTGACTGTCTGTGAGTTATGGTGATGTGACTGTCTGTGAGTTATGGTGACGTGACTGTCTGTGAACAATGTTGACGTGACTGTCTGTGATTTCTGGTGACGTGACTGTCTGTGAGTTATGGTGACGTGACTGTCTGTGAGTTATGGTGACGTGACTGCCTGTGAGTTATGGTGACGTGACTGTCTGGGAGTTATGGTGATGTGACTGTCTGTGAGTTATGGTGACGTGACTGTCTGAGCTATGGGGACGTGAATGTCTGAGTTATGGGGATGTGACTGTCTGTGAGTAATGGTGATGTGACAGTCTGTGAGTTATGGTGACGTGACAGTCTGTGAGTTATGGTGATGTAAAGCCTGTACTGCTTCCCCTCAGGGCCATCTGTTTGCTATGGAGGTGAGTAGTGGAGAGGAGTATTACATCGCCTCAGACAACACAGGAACACCACTGGCTGTCTTCAGCAGCAACGGACAGATGATCAAACAGGTAATCATGATGACAGTAATAATAATAATACTATTAATGATCATTATTTTTTGTTGCATGATTGTTAAATATCTCAAGGCCCATTATCCGCATGTTAAGATAAGAAAATATAAGAAGTTAGTACTTGATGTCCAGAGAGGTCAATTTGATTGTTCAAATTAAAAATACAAAAACTGACCAAGTAACCCAACTTTGCCTTTCCTAATTGCCCCGAGGGGATAAAGTTGTGCTGAATTGAAGTGAAACAAGCGTCTGTGTTTGAAGTGAAACAAGCGTCTGTGTTTGAAGTGAAACAAGCGTCTGTGTTTGAAGTGAAACAAGCGTCTGTGTTTGCTGTGATGTCCAGGTCCAGTACACAGCATACGGGGAAGTGTACCTGGACTCCAACCCAGAGTTCCAGCTGGTGGTTGGGTTCCATGGTGGTCTCTATGACACCCTGACCAAGCTGGTCCACTTCACCCAGAGGGACTATGACGTCCTGGCAGGCCGCTGGACCTCGCCAGACTATGCCAGTTGGCCCAAGATCGGCAAGGACCCTGCACCCTTCAACCTGTACATGTTCAAGAACAACAACCCCCTCAGCGATGTGTTGGACATCAAGAACTACGTCACAGGTAGAGCGTCTTTGGATCCTTGAAAAGCGCTTTATAAAACCCATGCATTATTGTTATTACATGTAAAGGAGGAGAGAGATGAGTTGGGGTGTTGCCTTATCATTGTCAATGTGTAGTTCTCTTTCTTTCTTTTTCATTTAGATTCTGAGAACATCCAAAAAAATCTATGCAATATTTTACTACACTTAAAATATGTTCCCTAATAATACACAGATTATTATAACATTTTCAAAATGCTCAACATCTTCTAATATTTCTAAGACTTGCTAGTGGTATGGGAGCTGTATTAAAACTAGTTTTTTTTACTCTGTTGTTTTTGCTCCCCAGACGTGAAGAGTTGGCTGGTGATGTTTGGTTTCCAGCTCAGTAACATCATACCAGGGTTCCCCCATCACACCCTCTACTTCGTAGAGCCTCCCTACGAGCTGCAGGCCAATAAGGACTGTGAAAACGGACAGGTGAGAAGGCCTGGGACAGCCTACAGCTCCATTGCACTGATTCTATGTTAACCAGAATCTGAAACATACAAATGTGGCCTGCTATTACAGAAGAACGGTCCTCTCTCTTTCGCTCAGAGCCAGATGAGACATTGAAGATACTGTGGGATCACTAATATGAACCTTCAATGATTACAGTGAAATCTGGACATTAATAGATGAGAATAACTGTAAACCAGACAGTATAACTGTATCCTTGTCTGCATTCTTCTGCTTGACCAGTGACCTTTAACCCCTTTTCTACCCCTCTCTCTCCTGTAGCTGATAACGGGGGTGCAGCAGGCAGCGGAGCGCCACAACCAGGCCTTCATGGCCCTGGAGGGACGGCTCCTTAACAAGGACCCCCGCGACCGCAGCGACAAGCCAGGACACTGGTTCGGCACATCAACGCCCATCATCGGCCGGGGAGTGATGCTAGCGCTGAAGGAAGGACGTGTGGTGGCGGCAGTTAGCTCCATGGCAACCGAGGACAGCCGGAAAGTGTCCCTGGTCCTCAATGGCGCTATCTACCTGGACGGAACGCACTACACACAGGACGGACATGACTGTCACTTCTTCGTTAAAGTCGGTTCGGCCGATAGTGATTTACTGGCGCTGGGGCTCACCAACGGACGCAAGGCGCTGGAGAGCGGGATCAATGTGACTGTGAGCGGGAGGTCGCGGCGCGGCACCACAGTGGAGTTTGCAGTGCCGTCGTTAGCCCTCAGCGTGCGGTATGGGCTAGCGCTGGACGTGGTGGACGAGGAGAGGGTGAGGGTGCTGGAACTAGCCCGGCAGAGGGCCCTGGCTGGGGCCTGGCTGAGGGAGCAGCAGAGGGCCAAGGATGGGAAGGAAGGGAGCCGGCTGTGGACAGAGGGGGAGAAGCAGCAGCTGCTGACCTCGGGGAGGGTACAGGGGTACGATGGGTATTATGTTCTACCCGTGGAACAGTACCCAGAACTGGCTGACAGCAGCACCAACATCCAGTTCCTGAGACAGAACGAGATGGGCAAGAGGTAACAGCCCACCTGGACTGGGATGGAGGACTGGCTGACTCTTTCTCTCTCTCACTGACTCTCCTCCTCCTCTTCTCCTCCTCCTCCCTTTCATCCCCTCACTCTAGTTACTAGTTCCTTCCTCTCTTCGCTCCCCCCCACCCCCCTCCTCCTCCCCCTTTCCTCTCCAACCCCGCAGAAAATAAACCAACAAATGGGGTTTCTCACTGAACGCTGCAGGGACTTTTGAAAAGAAGAATATACTAGAAAACATATTTTTTGTTACTTTTACTGCCAAGGGCAAAACATCTAACATTTAGGCAGAAGTTTATTTTATTTTTTGTTATTGTTGAAAACAGACTGTGGAGAAACGCACTCATGAACCTTGAAAAACAAACTGTTGCTTAATAACTAAGGTTCCCATTTTTAAAAAAATAAATCGATATTTTCACCCATATCTTTGGGGTCACTTTGAGGGCGTAATGACAGACTCTGAACTGATGGTGGCGCTGTGTTGTGCTGGGTGCTCTGGTAAGGGCCTGCCTCTGAAATGAACTTGTAGAGCAAAGGGACCAATAGGGAGGCAGAGCCACCACTGGGCCCAGCCAATCACAACACTGATCAGAAGAGAAGATCACCAACAGCAACAAGCACTGCAGCGTAGCCACGTAAAACGGAGTAAAACTACGAGTCATCAGTCTCAGGCCTCCCATTCTCCACCACAAAACTGGTCTCAGCTATTGCAGCAACATATCCTAGCAACCAACACTCACACCACTGAGATCATTTAACTCATAAAGACTTCAAAGTAAAGAAATAATATTTATAATTGAGACACAAAGTTGGAGGATTTTTTTTGTGTGTTTTCGGCTATCACAAATAATATCACAAGGTTTTATTTTGAAAATGGGGAGAATATCATACTACTGTACTAGCTCCATATGTGTCAGACTACTACACTTCAGTTCAGACTACTACACTTCAGTTCAGACTACTACACTTCAGTTCAGACTACTACACTTCAGTTCAGACTACTACACTACAGTTTAGACTACTATACTACCGTTCAGGGTGTTACGTATGGTAGCGGTAGAAGCCGTAGTTTTGTATGTTTCAGTCGCAGTAGAATCGTGAAACTTTCACCAAGGCACTTCTGTACAGAAACAATCTAAAAACACCTACCGTACACTAAGTCCAGAATACATACAGTGAGGGAAAAAAGTATTTGATCCCCTGCTGATTTTGTACGTTTGCCCACTGACAAAGAAATTATCAGCCTATAATTTTTATGGTAGGTTTATTTGAACAGTGAGAGACAGAATAACAACAAAAAAATCCAGAAAAACGCATGTCAAAAATGTTATAAATTGATTTGCATTTTAATGAGGGAAATAAGTATTTGACCCCCTCTCAATCAGAAAGATTTCTGGCTCCCAGGTGTCTTTTATACAGGTAACGAGCTGAGATTAGGAGCACACTCTTAAAGGGTGTGCTCCTAATCTCAGCTTGTTACCTGTATAAAAGACACCTGTCCACAGAAGCAATCAATCAATCAGATTCCAAACTCACCACCATGGCCAAGACCAAAGAGCTCTCCAAGGATGTCAGGGACAAGATTGTAGACCTACACAAGGCTGGAATGGGCTACAAGACCATCGCCAAGCAGCTTGGTGAGAAGGTGACAACAGTTGGTGCGATTATTCGCAAATGGAAGAAACACAAAAGAACTGTCAATCTCCCTCGGCCTGGGGCTCCATGCAAGATCTCACCTCGTGGAGTTGCAATGATCATGAGAATGGTGAGGAATCAGCCCAGAACTACACGGGAGGATCTTGTCAATGATCTCAAGGCAGCTGGGACCATAGTCACCAAGAAAACAATTGGTAACACACTACGCTGTGAAGGACTGAAATCCTGCAGCGCCCGTAAGGTCCCCCTGCTCAAGAAAGCACATATACATGCCCATCTGAAGTTTGCCAATGAACATCTGAATGATTCAGAGGAGAACTGGGTGAAAGTGTTGTGGTCAGATGAGACCAAAATGGAGTTCTTTGGCATCAACTCAACTCGCCGTGTTTGGAGGAGGAGGATTGCTGCCTATGACCCCAAGAACACCATCCCCACCGTCAAACATGGAGGTGGAAACATTATGCTTTGGGGGTGTTTTTCTGCTAAGGAGACAGGACAACTTCACCGCATCAAAGGGACGATGGACGGGGCCATGTACCGTCAAATCTTGGGTGAGAACCTCCTTCCCTCAGCCAGGGCATTGAAAATGGGTCGTGGATGGGTATTCCAGCATGACAATGACCCAAAACACACGGCCAAGGCAACAAAGGAGTGGCTCAAGAAGAAGCACATTAAGGTCCTGGAGTGGCCTAGCCAGTCTCCAGACCTTAATACCATAGAAAATCTGTGGAGGGAGCTGAAGGTTCGAGTTGCCAAACGTCAGCCTCGAAACCTTAATGACTTAGAGAAGATCTGCAAAGAGGAGTGGGACAAAATCCCTCCTGAGATGTGTGCAAACCTGGTGGCCAACTACAAGAAACGTCTGACCTCTGTGATTGCCAACAAGGGTTTTGCCACCAAGTACTAAGTCATGTTTTGCAGAGGGGTCAAATACTTATTTCCCTCATTAAAATGCAAATCAATTTATAACATTTCTGACATGCGTTTTTCTGGATTTTGTTGTTGTTGTTATTCTGTCTCTCACTGTTCAAATAAACCTACCTTTAAAATTATAGACTGATCATGTCTTTGTCAGTGGGCAAACGTACAAAATCAGCAGGGGATCAAATACTATTTTCCCTCACTGTACAGAAGTAGTATTATCAAAAGCAATTTATTTTATTTTATTATTTTTACAGTAGTACTAAATGACAATCATGAAGGGAGTCACTAGTTTTATCGAAGAGGACTTTACGTTTATTTTATTTTGTAAAATATGTAAGAAATGTTCAATATGGGTTTTTTGTATTAATTTAAAAATGTGCTCCCAGAGCAAATAATAGTCACACTCCAAAATAATAGTTTATGTAATAAAGTGTTTAAAAAAAAACGGTTTATACTTTAAATAAAGTCTTTAAAACTGTGAAACCTGTTTTTTTGGAAATATATCTGAATGTACAGTGTATAGACTATGCAGCAGCAGCACAGTAGAATATTGTTCAGAATATCAAGTTTTACATTTCTATTGAGGAAGTGGCTTGTAACGCGCTAACCTTTAGCTGGTATTACCTACTCTAGAGTTGTGTGACTCTAATCCTATCTATTATCCCAATATCTACAATATCAATCCCCAGTTTGTTGTTTTCCACTGTTATTGTTTTTGTTTTGATGCAGAGATATTGCTGTTCTAGATCCCAAAAAGCGTAGAAGCGGATTGATTCATGTCACTGTGAAGAGGCTCGTTCAGTACTGGATGTCATAATGTACCAAATCAGTATTATTGATTAATAATAATAATAATAACAAGGAAGGAATAACAATGTTTCTTATACACTGAAAAGAGACTCTTCTGAGAACCTTATCAATAAAAAGTAATTGTTTACTTCATTCATTGGGGTCAAGTTTTATTTTCTTCTTTACTGTGGGCCCATACTTGTGAACATTAGAATAAGTTTAAACTTTTTCTCCGTCTCGCAGCCAATTAATATCGTTGACGTAGTTGCACGTGATCAAACGTTGCATATTAGCTTTTCCCATCAGATAACCTGCCACACTTTTCCCTATGATAACCTGACCCAGCTAGCAGTGATTATTTCCTGTAACAAATTCCGCATCAGCCTATCAAAGATCTTAAACTTTATATCCACCAACCACAGGGATATTTTAAACCTGAAAATTGAAGGTTTACTTTTGTTCCTCTTGGTCTGTCTCAAGTGTAGAGTGACAATTTTGCATGATGCATTCATGACAAGGATACTAGCTACTAACTTTAGACAAAATTCAAAAGGTATGTTTTTCCCATATGTGGCAAAATCCCAGGTTTTTGCTCTTCCCGTTTAACACACATCCATGTGCTTTTACGGAAAAAAAGATAAAGGTCTATACAACATTTAAGGTCTCTATCCAATCTGAAGCGTTACAGATTGCACGATAGAAATGTAAAGGTAATTTCCGATTGAGCCAACATACAGTGAGGGATAAAAGTATTTGATCCCCTGCTGATTTTGTACGTTTGCCCACTGACAAAGACATGATCAGTCTATAATTTTAATGGTAGGTTTATTTGAACAGCGAGAGACAGAATAACAACAACAAAATCAAAAAATTTTAAAAAAAAATGAAATTGATTTGCATTTTAATGAGGGAAATAAGTATTTGACCCCTCTGCAAAACATGACTTAGTACTTGGTGGCAAAACCCTTGTTGGCAATCACAGAGGTCAGACGTTTCTTGTAGTTGGCCACCAGGTTTGCACACATCTCAGGAGGGATATTGTCCCACTCCTCTTTGCAGATCTTCTCCAAGTCATTAAGGTTTCGAGGCTGACGTTTGGCAACTCGAACCTTCAGCTCCCTCCACAGATTTTCTATGGGATTAAGGTCTGGAGACGGGCTACTCCAGGACCTTAATGTGCTTCTTCTTGAGCCACTCCTTTGTTGCCTTGGCCGTGTGTTTTGGGTCATTGTCATGCTGGAATACCCATCCACGACCCATTTTCAATGCCCTGGCTGAGGGAAGGAGGTTCTCACCCAAGATTTGACGGTACATGGCCCCGTCCGTCGTCCCTTTGATGCGGTGAAGTTGTCCTGTGTCCTTAGCAGAAAAACGCCCCCAAAGCATAATGTTTCCACCTCCATGTTTGACGGTGGGGATGGTGTTCTTGGGGTCATAGGCAGCATTCCTCCTCCTCCAAACACGGCGAGTTGAGTGCCAAAGAACTCCATTTTGGTCTCATCTGACCACAACACTTTCACCCAGTTCTCCTCTGAATAATTCAGCTGTTCATTGGCAAACTTCAGACGGGCATGCAAATGAATTACTTAAAAATCATACAATGTGATTTTCTGGATTTTTTGATTTTTTTTTGAAAATTACAGACCTCTACATGCTTTGTAAGTAGGAAAACCTGCAAAATCGGCAGTGTATCAAATACTTCTTCTCCCCACTGTATGTGCTCTCTTGAGCAGGGGGACCTTGCGGGCGCTGCAGGATTTCAGTCCTTCACGGCGTAGTGTGTTACCAATTGTTTTCTTGGTGACTATGGTGCCAGCTGCCTCGAGATCATTGACAAGATCCTCCCGTGTAGTTCTGGGCTGATCCCTCACCTTCCTCATGATCATTGATGCCCCACGAGGTGAGATCTTGCATGGAGCCCCAGACCGAGGGTGATTGACCGTCATCTTGAACTTCTTCAATTTTCTAATAATTGCGCCAACAGTTGTTGCCTTCTCACCAAGCTGCTTGCCTATTGTCCTGTAGCCCACCCCAGCCTTGTGCAGGTCTACAATTTTATCCCTGATGTCCTTACACAGCTCTCTGGTCTTGGCCATTATGGAGAGGTTGGAGTCTGTTTGATTGAGTGTGTGGACAGGTGTCTTTTATACAGGTAACGAGTTCAAACAGGTGCAGTTAATACAGGTAATGAGTGGAGAACAGGAGGGCTTCTAAAGAAAAACTAACAGGTCTGTGAGAGCCGGAATTCTTACTGGTTGGTAGGTGATCAAATACTTATGTCATGCAATAAAATGCAAATGAATTACTTAAAAATCATACAATGTGATTTTCTGGATTTTTCTTTTAGATTCCATCTCTCACAGTTGAAGTGTACCTATGATAAAAAATTACAGACCTCTACATGCTTTGTAAGTAGGAAAACCTGCAAAATCGGCAGTGTATCAAATACTTCTTCTCCCCACTGTATGTGCTTTCTTGAGCAGGGGGACCTTGCGGGCGCTGCAGGATTTCAGTCCTTCACGGCGTAGTGTGTTACCAATTGTTTTCTTGGTGACTATGGTGCCAGCTGCCTCGAGATCATTGACAAGATCCTCCCGTGTAGTTCTGGGCTGATTCCTCACCATTCTCATGATCATTGCAACTCCACGAGGTGAGATCTTGCATGGAGCCCCAGGCCGAGGGAGATTGACAGTTCTTTTGTGTTTCTTCCATTTGCGAATAATCGCACCAACTGTTGTCACCTTCTCACCAAGCTGCTTGGCGATGGTCTTGTAGCCCATTCCAGCCTTGTGTAGGTCTACAATCTTGTCCCTGACATCCTTGGAGAGCTCTTTGGTGGAGAATTTGGAATCTGATTGATTGATTGCTTCTGTGGACAGCTGTCTTTTATACAGGTAACAAGCTGAGATTAGGAGCACTCCCTTTAAGAGTGTGCTCCTAATCTCAGCTCGTTACCTGTATAAAAGACACCTGGGAGCCAGAAATCTTTCTGATTGAGAGGGGGTCAAATACTTATTTCCCTCATTAAAATGCAAATCAACTTATAACATTTTTGACATGCGTTTTTCTGGATTTTTTTGTTGTTATTCTGTCTCTCACTGTTCAAATAAACCTACCATAAAAATTATAGGCTGATAATTTCTTTGTCAGTGGGCAAACGTACAAAATCAGCAGGGGATCAAATACTTTTTTCCCTCACTGTACAGTATGCAGAGTTTACTGTGAATGCAGTCTCCGCTAACGCAGGAATTTTTAATTTAAATCATGCTGTAACGCTGAACTTCCGCAATATAGATTGTTTATTAAACAAAAAAAGTCAAGAGCCTTATAGATGTCCTATACTGTCATCATCATTGCTTACTGGTTAAATACGCAGATAAAGAGGTTAACCCAGTGCACATTATCAGTGGGTTTGAGTCCCCCTTGCGTCAAGCTTTTTTGTTAAGGAAAACACTGTTTACTGCTGATCCTTGAATCAATTAAGGCTGATGTGACAAAGTGGATGATTATAATAATGCATATAAAACATTGTACAGTCGTGGTCAAAAGTTTTGAGAATGACGCAAGTATTGGTCTTCACAAAGTTCGCTGCTTCAGTGTTATGAGATATTTTTGTCAGATGTTACTATGGTATACTGAAATATAATTACAAGCATTCCATAAGTGTCAAAGGCTTTTATTGACAATTACATTAAGTTTATGCAAAGAGTCAATATTTGCAGTGTTGACCCTTCTTTTTCAAGACCTCTGCAATCCGCCCTGGCATGCTGTCAATTAACTTCTGGGCCACATCCTGACTGATGGCAGCCCATTCTTGCATAATCAATGCTTGGAGTTTGTCAGAATTTGTGGGTTTTTGTTTGTCCACCCGCCTGCTGAGGATCGACCACAAGTTCTCAATGGGATTAAGGTCTGGGGAGTTTCTTGGCCATGGACCCAAAATGTCGATCAATCAATTTTCAATCAATCAATTTTATTTTATATAGCCCTTCTTACATCAGCTAATATCTCGAAGTGCTGTACAGAAACCCAGCCTAAAACCCCAAACAGCTAGTAATGCAGGTGTAGAAGCACGGTGGCTAGGAAAAACTCCCTAGAAAGGCGAAAACCTAGGAAGAAACCTAGAGAGGAACCAGGCTATGAGGGGTGGCCAGTCCTCTTCTGGCTGTGCCGGGTGAAGATTATAACAGAACCATGCCAAGATGTTCAAAAATGTTCATAAGTGACAAGCATGGTCAAATAATAATCAGGAATAAATCTCAGTTGGCTTTTCATAGCCGATCATTAAGAGTTGAAAACAGCAGGTCTGGGACAGGTAGGGGTTCCATAACCGCAGGCAGAACAGTTGAAACTGGAATAGCAGCAAGGCCAGGCGGACTGGGGACAGCAAGGAGTCACCACGGCCGGTAGTCCCGACGTATGGTCCTAGGGCTCAGGTCTCTCAGTTGGCTTTTCATAGCCGATCATTAAGAGTTGAAAACAGCAGGTCTGGGACAGGTAGGGGTTTCGTAACCGCAGGCAGAACAGTTGAAACTGGAATAGCAGCAAGGCCAGGCGGACTGGGGACAGCAAGGTGTCATCATGCCCGGTAGTCCTGACGTATGGTCCTAGGGCTCAGGTTCTCAGAGAGAAAGAGAGAACGAGAGAATTAGAGAGAGCATACTTAAATTCACACAGGACACTGGATAAGACAGGAGAAGTACTCCAGGTATAACCAACTAACCCCAGCCCCCCGACACATAAACTACTGCAGCATAAATACTGGAGGCTGAGACAGGAGCGGTCCGGAGACACTGTGGCCCCATCCGAAGAAACCCCCGGACAGGGCCAAACAGGAAGGATATAACCCCACCCACTCTGCCAAAGCACAGCCCCCGCACCACTAGAGGGATATCCTCAACCACCAACTTACAATCCTGGTGACGTTCCCCGAGCCACTTAGTTATCACTTTTGCCTTATGGCAAGGTGCTCCATCATGCTGGAAAAGGCATTGGTCGTCACCAAACTGTTCTTGGATGGTTGGGAGAAATTGCTCTCGGAGGATGTGTTGGTACCGTTCTTTATTCATGGCTGTGTTCTTAGGCAAAATTGTGAGTGAGCCCACTCCCTTGGCTGAGAAGCAACCCCACACATGATTGGTCTCAGGATACTTTACTGTTGGCATGACACAGGACTGATGGTAGCGCTCACCTTGTCTTCTCTGGACAAGGTGTTTTCCGGATGCCCCAAACAATCGGAAAGAGGATTCATCAGAGAAAATGACTTTACCCCAGTCCTCAGCAGTCCATTCCCTGTACCTTTTGCACAATATCAGTCTGTCCCTGATGTTTTTCCTGGAGAGAAGTGGCTTCTTTGCTGCCCTTCTTGACACCAGGCCATCCTCCAAAAGTATTCGCCTCACTGTGCGTGCAGATGCACTCACACCTGCCTGCTGCCATTCCTGAGCAAGCTCTGCACTGGTGGTGCCCCGATCCCACA
The DNA here is from genome assembly GCF_964263955.1 of Coregonus lavaretus. Lineage (NCBI taxonomy): Eukaryota > Metazoa > Chordata > Actinopteri > Salmoniformes > Salmonidae > Coregonus > Coregonus lavaretus. Next base: position 53,476 of record NW_028166613.1, read on the forward strand.
GCTGAATCAACTTTAGGAGATGGTCCTGGCGCTTGCTGGACTTTCTTGGGCGCCCTGACGCCTTCTTCACAACAATTGAACCTCTCTCCTTGAAGTTTTTGATGATCCGATAAATGGTTGATTTAGGTGCAATCTTACCAGCAGCAATATCCTTGCCTGTGAAGCCCTTTTTGTGCAAAGCAAGAAGCCCTTTTTGTACAAAGCAATGATGACGGCACGTGTTTCCTTGCAGGTAACCATGGTTAACATAGGAAGAACAATGATTTCCAGCACCACCCTCCTTGTCACGGTATCTCTGTGCATTCAAATTGCCATCGATAAAATGCAATTGTGTTTGTTGTCCATAACTTATACCTGCCCATACCATAACCCCACCACCACCATGGGGCACTCTGTTCACAACGTTGACATCAGCAAACCGCTCTCCCACACAATGCCATACACTCTGTCTGCCATCTGCCCGGTACAGTTGAAACCGCGATTCAGCCGTGTAGAGCACACTTCTCCAGCGTGCCAGTGGCCATCGAAGGTCAGCCTTTGCCCACTGAAGTTGGTTACGACGCCGAACTGCAGTCAGGTCAAGACCCTGGTGAGGACGACGAGCACGCAGATGAGCTTCCCTGAGACGGTTTCTGACAGTTTGTGCAGAAAGTCTTCAGTTGTTTAATCCCACAGTTTCATCAGCTGTCCCGGTGGCTGGTCTCAGACGATTCCGCAAGTGAAGAAGCCGGATGTGGAAGTCCTGGGCTGGCGTGGTTACACGTGGTCTGCGGTTGTGAGGCCGTTCTGCCGAATTCTCTAAAACAACATTGGAGGCGGCTTATGGTAAAGAAATGAACATTAAATTATCTGGCAAAAGCTCTGGTGGACATTCCTGCAGTCAGAGTATTCTGACCTTGTACTTAAGCATGAGAATAGCATGCTATTCCCCCGATATACGTTGGGGGTGGAGATCAAATAAATGAAGGTATGGAGGTGTGTCTACAGATGCGATGTATTCTGACCTTGACATAATTCCCTCATAATTCCACCACCTTTACGCGCGATGAAACAATGAATAAGGTTGAGCAACCTGTCGGTTCCAAGTGGAACAACATCTACTTTCTTTTTCCCGATAGAAATAACACCATTCTCCATGCACTTTATTTTACAAATTGTTAAGAGCTATTGATAAGAGCTAGGTAAATGAGTAAGACGTTTGGATAAAGGGATTGTAAATAGAAATGAGAATTGTTTTAGATCTATTTTACCTTATGATCGCTTCAGACAAATGTGAAACCAGTCATATGGCAGAAAACTGAAGTATATCAACATATCACCTTTTCCACAGTGAAGTTTATGAAATGCTGGCCTTATAACTTGGGATGAAATTTGGAGACCCAAGCTACAGTATAGGCTTCTGTAGCCATGCGCAAATGACAGTATAGTGCCAAACCTACCGAGTTGAGTTGATTTATGATTTCTAGAACGTTTTAATTATATGCCCAGACTTTTCACTGTATTTTTTACAACTTGTATCGTGTTAAATATTAGCCACTATTGGTAGCCACCGTCAGTTTTACCCACATACATTTATATTTGTCACTTTAGTGTACGTTTCCTTACAATTTGCATCCCATTACATCGTTAGTTTACCTTTCTTTCTTTGTCACGTTCGTGTGGTTGTTCCTGAGCAATAGTGGATCATATTAGGCTAACATATTACAAGTTGTGGAATCATTTGGAACATATAGCCTATGTCAATCATTATGGAACGCAGACCAAACATAGCAGTTTAAACCTGGAGCCTGGCGCACGGTTCACGACGACAGGACCGTTGTCATCACAGTTCCATGATTAGTGAGGATTATTATGGTACATTTGTAGACTACTGTTCAACCCCTATTGTACACTTTTCTCACCTTCCAATATTTCATGGCTTGAACAATTGAATATGGAAACTTTCAGGATGAATCAAACCACTGTATTATTGAGTTACCAATATATTTCTTGCGTAAAGGCTCTTCTAACACGTTTTTTACAATTATTCATAAAATATTTTCCTAATCCTAAATAATATACAAGATCTAAATATTTTTACATCTACCAATTGGTGCTGAAAAGGAGACGAATAGAACTATGTATGTATTTACATGGCTTTCTTTCATTGATCCCTAATATTCTGAACCGTTCTCTCCATATAGTCTACTGAGTCTGTCGAGAAGATTCAAATTAAAGGTACACCACATTTAAAGGGGTGGCTTTAGATAAATGTACTGAAAACCCTATTGAATGAAAACTCCACAAGAAAATCTGTTGGCCAGCAAGTGGTAGGGTTTTCAGTTGAGAAATTAGTAGGAAAGGCATAACATTCCTAAGACTGAATGCTATTTAAGCAATAAGGCCTGAGGCGATGTGGTATATGGCCAATATACCAAGGCTAAGGGCTGTTCTTAAGCACGATGCAATGCGGAGTGCCTGGACACAGACCTTAGCCGTGGCATATTGGCCATATATCACAAACACCCAAGGTGCCTTATTGCTATTATAAACTGATTACCAACGTAATTAGAGCAGTAAAAATATAAATAAATTAATACCCATGGTATAGGTCTGATATATCACGGCTTTCAGCCAATCAGCATTCAGGGCTCGAACCACCCAGTTTATAAATAGTGTTTGACCACATGCAACTACGACGATTTTAATTGGCTGATGCGTATTTTGAGACCAAGAAAATGTTTAAACTTAAACTTATTCTAATGTTCGCAAGTATGTTTTGTGTGTTTGTGTCCGTAGTCATTCTATTTGAACACTCAACCATTCAATATGCCTGGACATAGGAAAGTCAACCATTCAATATGCCTGGACATAGGAAAGTCAACCATTCAATATGCCTGGACATAGGAAAGTCAACCATTCAATATGCCTGGACATAGGAAAGTCAACCATTCAATATGCCTGGACATAGGAAAGTCCAATTCCACAGTGGGAGGGTAGAATACACAGCTCTGGATCTAGTGACGTCATCCTAGTAATGATCTATGAACTGGCCACATATACAATGTAAATCATTGTTTTATTTCCTTTTTAATCCAACCTGGTCTCATAGCATTTTGTATTATTCTTTATGTAAATCCGGAACGCTCCATTTAGTATGATATGTTACGTTTTGTATGGTATGTGTTAATTTGTGGATGTCCATCATCCATTTCATATATCTTATGAATTACAATTCGTATGATATCTTACGAATTTGAAAAACATACAATATGTTACGAAACTGCAAAATGTACAATATGTTACGAATTCCAATTTGTTGTGGCTAACGTTAGCTAGGTGGCTAACGTTAGCTAGGCTAGGGGTTAAGGTTAAGAGTTAGGTTAAAGGGTTAAGGTTAGAGTTTGGGGAAGGGTTAGCTAAAAGGGTTACGGGTAGGGAAAGGATTAGTTAACATGCTAAGTAGTTGCAAAGTAATACAAAATAGTAAGTAGTTGAAAAGTGGCTAATTAGCTAAAGTTGCCGGTGATGAGATTTGAACCGCAACCTTTAGGTTGTTACACCCTCCTTTCATGTTTGCCTTAAGTAGCCTTCTGTCTTACGGAACCATACCAAGCGTAAAATATCATACTAATTTGAGTGTCCCAGATTTACACTGAACAAAAATATAAACACAACATGTCAAGTGTTGGTCCCATGTTTCATTAGCTGAAATAAAAGATCCCAGAAATGTTCCATACGCAAAAAAGCTTATTTCTCTCAAATGTTGTGCACAAATTTGTTTACATCCCTATTAGTGAGCATTTCACCTTTGCCAAGATAATCCATCCACCTGACAGGTGTGGCATATCAAGAAGCTGATTAAACAGCTATGCTGGGGACAATAAAAGGCCACTTTAAAATGTGCAGTTTTGTCACACAACACAATGCCACAGATGTCTCAAGTTTTGAGGGAGCGTGCAATATACATGCTGACTGCAGGAATGTCCACCAGAGCTGTTGACAGAGAATTTAATGTTCATTTCTCTACCATAAGCCGCCTCCAACGTCGTTTTAGAGAATTTGGCAGTACGTCCAACCGGCCTTACAACCGCAGACCATGTGTATGGCGTTGTGCGGGCTAGCGGTTTGCTGATGTCAATGTTGTGAACAGAGTGCCCCATGGTGGCGGTGGGTATGGGCAGGCATAACCTACAGACAACGAACACAATTGTATTTTATCGATGGCAATTTGAATGCACAGAGATACCGTGACGAGATCCTGAGGCCCATTGTCGTGCCATTCATCCGCCGTCATCACCTAATGTTTCAGCATGATAATGCACGGCCCCATGTCACAAGGATCTGTACACAATTCCTGGAAGCTGAAAATGTCCCAGTTCTTCCATGGCCTGCATACTCAACAGACATGTCACCCATTGAGTATATTTGGGATGCTCTGGATCGACGTGTACAACAGCATGTTCCTGACAATATCCAGCAACTTTGCACAGCCAAGAGGATTAGGACAACATTCCACAGGCCACAATCAACAACCTGATAAACTCAATGTGAACGAGATGTGTCGCGCTACATGAAGCAAATGGTGGTCACATCAGATAATGACTGGTTTCTAATCCACGCCCCCTACTTTTATTTAAAGGTATTGTTGACCAACATATGCATATCTGTATTCCCAGTCATGTGAAATCCATAGATTAGGGCCTAATTTATTTATTTAAATTGACTGATTTCCTTATCTGAACAATAACCATTCTTTGAAATTGTTGCATGTTGAGTTTATATTTTTGTTCAGTATACATTTACTATGTTACGCCTAGTCTATGAGACCAGGCTGTTTAATCTTATACCATCTTGACTCCCCAGCCAAGGTCACAGCAGTCCAGTGTGACTCCCCAGCCAAGGTCACATCAGTCTAGTGTGACTCCCCAGCCAAGGTCACATCAGTCTAGTGTGACTCCCCAGCCAAGGTCACATCAGTCTAGTGTGACTCCCCAGCCAAGGTCACAGCAGTCCAGTGTGACTCCCCAGCCAAGGTCACATCAGTCTAGTGTGACTCCCCAGCCAAGGTCACATCAGTCTAGTGTGACTCCCCAGCCAAGGTCACATCAGTCTAGTGTGACTCCCCAGCCAAGGTCACAGCAGTCCAGTGTGACTCCCCAGCCAAGGTCAAATAGACAGATCTATCCTGGAACCAATTACTAACCATAGAGATCTGTAACACACTCACAACCTCTTCTACAGCAAACACAGTAAAACACACACACAATTGACTGACTGAACACTGGGGCTAAAACCACCAGAGAGTGAAAGACACCAGACAAGGTTGACTGTTTTGGGAATAATTTATTCTTAACGCAAGATTCTCATGTCAGGCAAAGGCATCTACATAACAAACATTCAACATTTTTTTTTTTTTTCTCCATGTTCTCTCCTTCAAGGAACGAGAGTATTAAAAATAATATAGCAATCAAATCATATTCATCCAGGATCAAGAAATGAACAGGAAAAAACATTGCAAGCATCAAACAATATTACATGAAATCAAACATAAAATCTTCATTGTCATGGTCATTAAAAATGCATTCAATTTGTTGTCATAGGATTTATCCTAAGGCAAACAGGCAACCACAGCAGCTGTTGTGCAAACATAACGGAGAGGACGGTTCAAGCTTCAGCATCGTACAGTGGGGGGCAGGGGGTTGGCAAGGGGGTGGGGGACACTGTGGCTTACTGGCATCCAGTGGTCTAGGTAGCCATGATGGATATGGTGTAGAGAGTAATTTGTTAGGGTGTTGTAGGGTTTAGGGTATAAGGGGTGGTATGACTAGAGGTTTGTTTGGGAGGAGGGAGGGAGACAGAAGAACAGGTTAAAGTGCCCGAGAGAGAGAAAGAGAGAGAGAGAGAGAGAGAGAGAGTGCGTTCATGCATGTGTGTCATCTACAGTAGAACGCCTATGATCTGAGTGCATATTGTTTGCAATAAGCAATATCTACAGTACAGCGCCTGAGATTTACGGAACATATAGTAGCTAAACTGCTACAGAGCAGAGCCCTGGGAGGGGCTAGGTCAGGTGTAGGAGCACAAGGAGATAGATACATAGAGGTTATCATATAATGCTACCATGGTTCAGGAGGTACAGGGGTTCGTGCTGGACGTTTGGGACGGACAGCGGGAGTGCAAGGGTTAAGGCTGATAGTTAGGGGGAGAGAGAAGGATTAAGAACAAACAGGAGTCTTGGGGTAAGGCCAGATGGATGTATAGTGTGATAAGTGGGTCAGGGTTAGGGGTTAAGCCTCAGGGGTTAGAGGTTAGGTTAAGATAAGATATGGGGGACGTTTATTTTATTTATTTTTTAACTTGATTATTTTCCCCTAACCCTACCAACCCTCTCCTAATTGGAGTAAACTAATGGACAACAATACTTCTACTTCCAGCTTATACATATTATAGAAATTTTATGGGCAGTATATTTTATATTAGTTATCTTTTGTTTGATTTTAGTCCCAGCCTTCAGCTACCCTCAACCCCTCCCATCTATCTCTGAAGACCATCCAGTTTTGATTTCTAGCTGCCATATATTTTCCACTGTGCTGTGATGTTTCAGAAAAGCTCTGAACCGTTCTATTCTTATAGTTTCTACAGATTGTAAATTAAAATAAACATTTTTTGCTAAGAGTATTATTATATTAGTGATCTTACTGAAATTGCAACCAGCTTTCTATGGCTTGTTTTAAAAATAGCGATATTTTTGAGATTATTTCATTTTCAAATAACCGAAAGTGAGAGGTTGTAATCTGAATGAAGGGAAAAAGGCCATTCTAGAACACGGGGTGAGCCATTCTTACTAATCTGCTAGAGAACCAGTTTGGATTTAAGTATAGTTTTTGTATGACTGAAGCCTTTAGTGAGAGGTCTAATGCTTTAATATTTAATCATTTCTGCCCTCCGAATTCATATTCATTATTTTAATAGGCCCGTTTAATTTTGTCCAGTTTGCCGTTCCAAATAAAGTGGAATATTTTTTGCTCATATAATTTCAAAAACAAGTCGTTAGGTGTATGCAGGGCCATAAGTAAATAGGTAAACTGGGATATGACAAAATAATTAATCAGGGTGATTTTTCCACAAATAAAATCTTATCTAATTTGGCTAACTTTCTATAAAATGTATTGGAGTGAGATCATTTATTTCTTTTGGGATATGAATACCGAGTATGTCCACATCACCGTCAGACCATTTTATTGGTAAACTACATGGTAATGTAAAAGTTGTATTTTTTTGCAACCCAATATGTAATATGGAGCACTTATCATAATTCGGTTTTAATCCAGGAGGCTGTGCAGGGATCCAAATTGCATATTTAAAAGAAAACATGAATTGTCAGCATACAATGACACCTTTGTTTTTAAGCCCTGGATATCTATCCCCTAAATATTATTGTTGGATCTGATTTTAATAGCTAACATTTCGAAGGCCATAATAAATAGATATGCCGATAGTGGGCAACCTTGTTTTACTCCTCTTGACAATTTAAAACTTTCTTTACTATTTTACACCTGGGGTTACTATACATAACTTTAAGCCATTGTATAAGATATTCTCAAAAATTAAAATAGTCCAGGCATTTATATATAAATTCCAGTTGTACTTTATCAAAGGCCTTTTCAAAGTCAGCTATGAATATCAGGCCTGGTTTCCCAGATTTTTCAGTGTTCTATTGTTTCCAGTACTTGTCTTATATTATAGATGAGAGGGACTTTGCGTTAAGGGTTAGGGGGTAAAGGGTAAGGGTCAGAGCAGGTAAGGGAAATGTCAGGGGTCAGAGGTTATGTGAGCATGTCCCACAAGCAGCAGCAGCAGAGAGCCGTCCAACAGGCAGTCAGACAAGTGTCTCCGGAATCATCTCTCCTCCTCTCCTCCACCACGTACACTAAAGGGAGAGAGAGAGAGAGGTAGACATTATTTTAAAGTTAAACCTTTAAAACTGGCAGTAAAACATATGTTTTAGTGTCACATACACCAGATAGGTGCAGTGATGTGTCTTTTTACAGGGTCAGTCATAGTAGTACGGCTCCCCTGGAGCAAATTAGGGTTAATAGCCCTGCTCAAGGGCACATCAACAGATTTTTCACCTTGCACCTTGGGTACTCGAACCAGCGACCTTTCGGTTACTGGCCAAACGCTCTAACCCCTAGGCTACCTGCCGCCTTTCAAATACACACACTTAGCCCTAACAACCTACTCATCTTGTTATCTTTGGTATATTTGCTGTTAATCATTAATGTGCACACACACACACACACACACCTTACGAAGGCTGCCATCTGGAGTGAGTCAGGTCAGGTGTGTGTTACCTGAGTGGCAAGGTACTACCCCAGTAGAAAGGGACTGCTCTCTAGCAACAGTTGCCAGGCAGTAAGTTATGATGCATTCGTAACCAAGTGGGAAGGTGGTATTTACCAAATACAACTGGAAATAATCCACTTGAATGGCCCCCCCAACTGGTAATTACTAATGGAAAACTCATTAATCGTCCTGAGCTCCCCCATGCTGACCTCTAACGTCACCTACTAAGGAAAGGACCTTGATAACAGCATTTTTGGCAATTTAATGCAACAAAACATTTATAAAAAGCAATCTATTAATATGAGTTTTGAACACTATCATTTGTTTACAAGCATGATACTGTAGCTATACTTTTTTTAGTTTATGGTTTAGGCAGCTTGTTGGCCATTAGCCAATCAGCGTTTCTCATCGAGTTCAAAGCGTGTGAATGCATCCAACTGGTATTTATGACTTCACAACTGGTAAATTCCCACCTACCACTTGGTTGTGAATGCAGCATTAAAGTCCCATTACCTGGTTTCTTAAAGGACAGCCCACTATTCACTTTTGAGAAGGTTTTATCCAGGTAAGCAAACAGGAAATGACTTAAGTCTGGAAGTTCACTCTCTGCTTTAGACAACTCCTTTAAACAATTAAATAAATCATGGTATGACAAGAACAAAAGCGTTGACTCAAGCAGAAACTGATCTGGCTATCATGTGGTTAGCTACAGTATAAATACCTTCACCTTTAAGAACACACACTGGGATGCTGATATAAAAGGACAATATAAATAGCCTTGTTAATCATTACATTGGACGCTGATAGTGTTCTATCAAAATGACACATCAACAAATTACTTTGATGTAGGGAAATTGACCAATCCGAATAGCAGAGGTCAACCAAGCTTACTGAATGAAAGATGATTGTTACAATTAGTGTTGAAAAGGGAGGGAATATTACTGGAAACTTTCTAAATTTATCAGTAAACGACCAGAATTTTGATATCTTTCAAGGATTTTATGTAATCTATCACAAGACATCTAGTGGCCCTTATAGGTACTTCAGATTATTACAGGTGTCTGTCATTATCTCTGGCCCTCTGTGTAAGGTATCTGTTTTTTTTATTTGTAATATATTTGCAAAACGTTCAAAAAATCTGTTTTTGCTTTGTCATTATGGGGTATTGTGCGTAGATTGATGAGGGATTCTTAAAAAAAAAATCAATTTTAGAATAAGGCTGTAACGTAACAAAATGTGGAAAAAGTCAAGGGGTCTGAATACTTTCCGAATGCACTGTATGTACAGTTGAAGTCGGAAGCTTACATACACTTAGGTTGGAGTCATTAAAACTAGTTTTTCAACCACTCCACAAATTTCATGTTAACAAACTATAGTTTTGGCAAGTCGGTTAGGACATCTACTTTGTGCATGACACAAGTAATTTTTCCAACAATTGTTTACAGACAGATTATTTCACTTATAATTCACTGTATCACAATTCCAGTGGGTCAGAAGTTACACTAAGTTGACTGTGCCTTTAAACAGCTTGGAAAATTCCAGAAAATGATGTAATGGCTTTAGAAGCTTCTGATAGGCTAATTGACATAATTTGAAACAATTGGAGGTGTACCTGTGGATGTATTTCAAGGCCTACCTTCCAACTCAGTGCCTCTTTGCTTGACATCATGGGAAAATCTAAAGAAATCAGCCAAGACCTCAGAAAATAAATTGTAGACCTCCACAAGTCTGGTTCATCCTTGGGAGCAATTTCCAAACTCCTGAAGGTACACGTTAATCTGTACAAACAATAGTACGCAAGTATAAACACCATGGGACAACGCAGCCTTCATACCGCTCAGGAAAGAGACGCGTTATGTCTCCTAGAGATGAACGTACTTTGGTGCGAAAAGTGCAAATCAATCCCAGAACAACAGCAAAGGACCTTGTGAAGATGCTGGAGGAAACAGGTACAAAAGTATCTATATCCACAGTAAAACAAGTCCTATATCGACATAACCTGAAAGGCCGCTCAGCAAGGAAGAAGCCACTGCACCAAAACCACCATAAAAAAGCCATACTACGGTTTGCAACTGCACATGCGGACAAAGACCGTACTTTTTGGAGAAATGTCCTCTGGTCTGATGAAACAAAAATAGAACTGTTTGGCCATAATGACCATCGTTATGTTTGGAGGAAAAAGCGGGTACTTGCAAGCCGAAGAACACCACCCCAACCGTGAAGCACGGGGGTGGCAGCATCATGCTGTGGGGGTGCTTTTCTGCAGGAGGGACTGTTATGTGGATATATTCAAGCAACATCTCAAGACATCAGTCAGGAAGTTAAAGCTTGGCCGCAAATGGGTCTTCCGAATGGACAATGACCCCAAGCATACTTCCAAAGTTGTGGCAAAATGGCTTAAGGACAACAAAGTAAAGCGATCATCACAAAGCCCTGCCCTCAATCCTATAGAAAGTTTGTGGGCAGAACTGAAAAAGCGTGTGTGAGCAAGGAGGCCTACAAACCTGACTCAGTTACACCAGCTCTGTCATGAATGGGCCAGAATTCACCCAACTTATTGTGGGAAGCTTGTGGAAGGCTACCAGAAACGTTTGACCCAAGTTAAACAATTTAAAGGCAATGCTACCAAATACTAATTGAGTGTATGTAAACTTCAGACCCCCTGGGAATGTGATGAAAGAAATAAAAGCTGAAGCAAATTATTCTTTCTACTATTATTCTGACATTTCACATTCTTAAAATAAAGTGGTGATCCTAACTGACCTAAGAAAGGGAATTTTTACTAGGATTAAATGTCAGGAATTGTGAAAAATTGAGTTTAAATGTATTTGGCTAAGGTGTATGTAAACTTCCGACTTCAACTGTATGTATGTATGTATGTACGTATGTTTGTATATACACAGTGCATTCAGAAAGTATTCAGACCTTTTTCAGGCTTTTTCCACATTTTGTTACGTTACAGCCTTATTCTAAAACTAATTAATTTTTTCCTCATCAATCTACACACAATACCCCATAATGACAGTGCATGTCAGAGCAAAAACCAAACCATGAGGTTGAAGGAATTGTCCGTAGAGCTCGGAGACCGGATTGTGTTGAGGCACAGATCTGGGGAAGGGTACAAAAAAAGTTCTGCAGCATTGAAGGTCTCCAAGAACACAGTGGCCTCCATCATTCTTAAATGGAAGAAGTGTGGAACCACACAGACTCTTCCTAGAGCTGGCCGCCCGGCCAAACTGAGCAATCGGGGAGAAGGGCCTTGGTCAGGGAGGTGACCAAGAACCCGATAGTCAATCTATTTTTTTTTTTGTGGGTATTCTACCCTCTTTTTCTCCCAAATGTTGTGGTATCCAATTGGTAGTAGTTACAGTCCGTGTCCCATCCCTGCAACCCCCGTACGGACACGGGAGAGGCAAAGGTCATAAGTCGTGCGTCCTCCGAAACACAACCCAACCGAGCCGCACTGCTTCTTGACACAGTGCCCGTTTAACCTGGAAGCCAGCCGCACCAATGTGTCGGAGGAAACACCGTATACCTGGCGACCGAGTCAGCGTGCACTGCGCCCGGCCCGCCACAGGGGTCGCTATAGCGCGATTGAACAAGGACATCCCTGCCGGCCAAACCCTCCCCATACCCTGGACGATGCTGGGCCAATTGTTCGCCGCCCCATGGGTCTCCTGGTCGTGGCCGGCTACGACAGCCGATAGTCAATCTGACAGACCACCAGAGTTCGTCTGTGGAGATGGGAGAACCTTCCAGAAGGACAACCATCTCTGCAGCACTCCACCAATCAGGCCTTTATGGTAGAGTGGCCAGACGGAAGCCACTTCTCAGTAAAAGGCACATAACAGCGCGCTTGCAGTTTGCCAAAAGGCACCTAAAGACTCGCAGACCATGGGAAACAAGATTCTCTGGTCTGATGAAACCAAGATTGAACTCTTTGGCCTGAACGCCAAGCATCACGTCTGGAGGAAACCTGCCACCATCCCTACGGTGAAGCATGGTGGTGGCAGCATCATGCTTTGGGGATATTTTTCTGCGGAAGGTACTGGGAGACTAGTCAGGATTGAGGGAAAGATGAACGGAGCATGGTACAGAGAGATCCTTGATGAAAACCTGCTCCAGAGCGCTCAGACTGGGGTGAAGGTTCACCTTCCAACAGGACAACGACCCTAAGCACACAACCAAGACAACGCAGTAGTGGCTTCGGGACAAGTCTCTGAATGTCCTTGAGTGGCCCAGCCAGAGCCCGAACTTGAACCCGATCAAACACCTCTAGAGAGACGTGAAAATAGCTGTGCAGCGACACTCCCCATCCAGCCTGACAGAGCTTGAGAGGATCTGCAGAGAAGAATGGGAGAAGCTCCCCAAATACAGGTGTGCCGAGCTTGTAGCGTCATACCCAAGAAGACTTGAGGCTGTAATCGCTGCCAAAGGTGCTTCAACAAAGTACTGAGTAAAGGGTCTGAATACTTATGTCCATTAAAAAAATATATATATAAGCACAATTTTCTAAAAACCTGTTTTTGCTTTGTCATTATGGGGTATTGTGTGTAGATCTATTTATTTTATTACACACTTATTTTACTATGTCAATATGTATTTGTCAAACTGGTGTTAGTTGTGAAAAAAGTCAATAGTTGGATGAGTTGCATTGTTAATAGAAAATAATGCCATTGTTGAATATATGCTTTTTTCATTAATGACCCTATATTCTCTTGAACCATATGGTCTATCTAGTAGAAACTCATGGACAATATGGACACAGATATAAAACATATATAAAACGTATACTATATATTAATAGATTTCTTAAAAGTTATTCAAGTATAAATTACCAAAGTTATGATAGATTCTGTTCATTACCTAAATTACTGAAGATTCCGGTAACATTGGTAAATTACCAGTAGCTTTGCAGTTAGAACTGTCTGACCCACTGGTTCCCAGACGTTTCACAATTTAAATGATTCACCTAGTCAAGGGCCTGAACTAGCTCCCCTGATTCACCTAGTCAAGGGCCTGAACTAGCTCCCCTGATTCACCTAGTCAAGGGCCTGAACTAGCTCCCCTGATTCACCTAGTCAAGGGCTTGTTGATTAGTTGACAAGTTGAATCAGGTGTGCTACCTCTGAAATAGATCAAATACCTGGAATGGCTAGGGGATCCCTGAGGAGACATTGTTTCCAAAGCACATCCAGTGTCGTTGCATACCATCATCTAGAAATCACTGCTAGGCAAATCCCTGCCTTATCTTAGCTCATTGGTCACCATAGTAACACCCACCAATAGTATGCGCTCCAGCAGGTATATCTCACTGGTCATCCCCAAAGCAAACACCTCCTTTGGCCGCCATTCCTTCCAGTTCTCTGTTGCCAATGACTGGAACGAACTGCAAAAATCTCTGAAGCTGGAGACTCTTATCTCCCTCACTAACTTTAAGCATCAGTTGTCAGAGCAGCTTACCGATCACTGCACCTGTACACAGCCCATCTGTAATTAGCCCACCCAACTACCTCATCCCCATATTGTTATTTACATTGTTATTTATTTTGCTCATTTGCACCCCAGTATCTCTATTTGCGCATCATCTCTTGCACATCTATCACTCCAGTGTTAATACTAAATTGTAATTATTTTGCACTATGGCCTATTTATTGCCTTACCTACATAACTTTCTACATTTGCACACACTGTATATAGATTTTCTATTGTGTTATTGACTGTACGTTTTGTTTATTCCATATGTAACTGTGTTGTTGTTGTTTTTAAATCGCACTGCTTTGCTTTATCTTGGCCAGGTCGCAGTTGTAAATGAGAACTTGTTCTCAACTGGCTTACCTGGTTGAATAAAGGTGAAATTAAAATTAATAAAAATACAGCGTAGTCAAGGTAGGGCTGACCCCATTTTGTCGACTGGTCGATTATTTGGTCGATAGAGATTTCTTTAGTCGAGCAGTCGCAATTATTTTTATTTTTTTATGGTGTACAAGACCTGTCAAAGTGGACTAATCCATTGCGGAGCCACGAGGATGGCACAGTCCATCAATAAGACCTGTGATACTGAATATATGTAATATTATGTAAAAATAATGGTGCAACATGAATAAATGTAATATAATTTTATAACAAATGCGCTTTCTCCTGCGTTGGATACAGTCGCTGTCCGCGGTTCTGAAACAATCTTCAGTGCGCCGTAGAATTGGCGCATTTACCCATGTTGCTATGTGCATAATAGTGAAGTTAACCAGCATATTGGGATTGAGAACAATGTGGCAGAGGCGGCAGCATCAGAGACAAGGAAACAGCCCTTGGCCTTAGCCTAATTGTCTAAGAAAATTGAGGAGAGGAAACCCCCATTTAATTAGGTCTATAATCAATAGCCGAACTGTTAATGTGCCTGGCTTTATAAATATTCCATATATACAGTACCAGTCAAAAGTTTGGACACACCTACTCATTCAAGGGTTTTTCTTTATTTTTACTATTTTCTTCAATGTAGAATAATAGTGAAGACATCAACACTATGAAATAACACATATGGAATCATGTAGTAACCAAAAAAGTGTTAAACAAATCAAAATATGTTTTATATTTTAGATTCTTCAAAGTAGCCACCCTTTGCCTTGATGACAGCTTTGCACACTCTTGGCATTCTCTCAACCAGCTTCACCTGGAATGCTTTTCCAACAGTCTTGAAGGAATTCCCACATATGCTGAGCACTTTTTGGCTGCTTTTACTTCACTCTGCGGTCCAACTCATCCCAAACCATCTCAACTGGTTTGAGGTTGGGTGATTGTGGAGGCCAGGTCATCTGATGCAGCACTCCATCACTCACCTTCTTGATCAAATAGCCCTTACACAGCCTGGAGGTGGGTTTTGGGTCATTGTCCTGTTGAAAAACAAATGATAGTCCCACTAAGCGCAAACCAGATGGGATGGCGTATCGCTGCAGAATGCTGTGGTAGCCATGCTGGTTAAGTGTGCTTTGAATTCTAAATAAATCACCAACAGTGACACCAGCAAAACACCCCCACACCTCCTCCTCCATGCTTCACGGTGGGAACCCCACATGTGGAGATCATCCGTTCACCTACTCTGCGTATCACAAAGACACGGCGGTTGGAACCAAAAATCTCAAATTTGGACTCATCAGACCAAAGGACAGATTTCCACCGGTCTAATGTCCATTGCTCGTGTTTCTTGGCCCAAGCAAGTCTCTTCTTCTTATTGGTGTCCTTTAGTAGTGGTTTCTTTGTAGCCATTCGACCTTGAAGGTGATGTGAGATGTGACTGTTACTTGAACTCTGAAGCATTTATTTGGGCTGCAATTTCTGAGGCTGGTAACTCTACTGAACTTATCCTCTGCAGCAGAGGTAACTCTGGGTCTTCCTTTCCTGTGGCGGTCCTCATGAGAGCCAGTTTCATCATAGCGCTTGATGGTTTTTGGGACTGCACTTGAAGAAACTTTCAAAGTTCTTGAAATGTTCCGAATTGACTGACCTTCATGTCTTAAAGTAATGATGGACTTTCGTTTCTCTTTGCTTATTTGAGCTGTTCTTGACATAACCCTATTTGGTAAAAGACCAAGTCATTATTATCTTCAGTATACCACCCTACCTAGTCACAACACAACTGATTGGCTCAAACGCATTAAGAAGGAAAGAAATTCCACAAATTAACTTTTAACAAGGCACACCTGTTAATTGAAATGCATTCCAGGTGACTACCTCATGAAGCTGGTTGAGAGAATGCCAAGAGTGTGCACAGCTGTCATCAAGGCAAAGGGTGGCTACTTTGAACAATCTCAAATATAACATATTTTGATTTGTTTAATACTTTTTTGGTTACCACATGATTCCATGTGTTATTTCATAGTTTTGATGTCTTCACTATTATTCTACAATGTAGAAAATAGTAAAAATAAAGAAAAACCCTGGAATGAGTAGGTGTTTCCAAACTTTTGACTGGTACTGTATATTTCTACAAAAATAAGACAGATCTTGCTTCTGTTGCCTGATTGAGTGTTTGTGTAATAGCCTACTGATTCCGTGAGCACCAAGCCTCATGCAATGGCAAAATGTCGGATAAAGCAATTTCACAGATTCTGCTGTTTTTAATCTTTGCTCTGCTGTAATAAAGGCTTTACAATTGTTTTTTTGTTAGAACAGACTGGTATTACTTATAATTGATTTAGTGTTGTTTACACTGTTCCAAACAGGCATTATATTGTAATATAACAGCACCTGTCTCTCACACATAATATGCAGGCAGCTCTCGCTCCTATACCCTCCTTTATCTTGATCTCCTTCTTATTTGTATTAATACAATTATTATGATAATAAGTAAAGTCGTTATCATTAGTAGGCTTTGTATAGTAGCTTTGTATAACCACCATCGAGCTGTAGGCCTAAGAGTGTGTCCTGTTTAGTCTTAATACCGTAACTTTCTTAGGCCTATATTTCAATATATAGGCTACTTTATCAATCAATCATTAATTTGTTTATGCCATCACACAGCATTCGAGACATTTATGCTTTGAAATGCAATCAAGCATTTTACTTTTTAAATTAAATAACAAAGGGAGCTTTGAATAATTAGCCTAAACAATAACCGCAATTCACAATGTAACTGTTTTTAGTCTGCTGTAATATATGCATTTTCTTTTTTTTTGTTAGAAAAGATTCTGGTATACGTATTTATTTAGTGTTGTTTACACTGTTCCAAGTGTTCAGAAAAAAATAATCATAATATTGTAATCTAACAGCAACTGTTTGCCACACATAATACTCACGCAACGCTTGCTCCTATACCCTCCTTTTTCTTGATCTCCAGTAGTTTCCACAACGAAGTCAAATGTCTTCCACAGATCTGACTTTCCCTTTCCCTCCTGAGCAACCAGTAAACATTCGCCCATTTCAAGTTTCTATTTCACATCCTCCGCACCCATTTTGCTGTCAACATTACTGTGTTCGGAGTTTGTTATAACCAATTTATTGATGTGATTATGATAGGCTATAGGTCAGGCCCTATTGGTCACATAAATGTAAAGTGAGCAAGGGTTGAGGGAATAGTGAATGCTTTTCTTAAACAAATTAGGGATTTCGGTAACAGAACTTTTCAGTCAGAAACAAGTAAGAAACTAAATGGCTGAAATGATGTTGCAGCTTCAGCACGGACAGCGCAAGAAACACTTGCTGTGCTGTGGTGCTTTTTGGCTGCAGTAAGGAGGAGAGCGAGACAACGTGCACCAGTCACACAGGCACTCGCTGTCATTCTTTTTAACACAGTGTGACCATCGGGCTCTTTCTTGAGTAATTTGTGTGTCTTAATTATTTAATCAAACACTGTGCTTAAAGCATCAGACAAGCTCAGTACATATATAGTTGATTTTATTCAAACACAGTGTGTGTCTGTCTACATATGGAAAAATAAGTTTAAACATTTCCACCAATCGATTGGTCGAAAGAACAGAGTGACTCTCGGTCGACCAATATATATTTATTTTTTTCGGGGACAGCCCTTAAGTCAAGGCAAACAATATCCTCTCCTTTTCCCTCTTCACCTTCTCCCGCTTCTTTTCCTCCCCCCTCCTACTCCTCCACTCTCCTCTTCCTCTCCACTTCCTCCCCCCTCCTACTCTTCTTCCTCACCCCTCCTACTCCTCCACTCCCTCTCCACTCTCCTCTTCCTCACCCCTCCTACTCCTCCACTCTCCTCTTCCTCTCCACTCTCCTCTTCCTCACCCTCCTACTCCTCCACTCTCCTCTTCCTCACCCTCCTACTCCTCTTCCTCTCCTCTCTCCCCTCCTCCTCTTATTGTCCCTCTTCTCATTCTCCCCTCCCCTCTCACCTGTGTTTTTGGGCGCCTCTCCATACATGGGTCCTGGGGGTGGTCCTCCCTGCCATCCAAACTGGGGCTGTCCTGGGTACCCCTCCTGGTATGGTCCAGGAGGTCCCCCGGGGCCAGCAGGGTAGCCTGGGTTTTGAGGAGGGAATCCTCCAGGTTGCTCCATGTTGACGGGGTAACCCTGGGGAGGGTATCCCTGCTGGGGGTATCCCTGTTGGGGGTATCCCTGCTGGGGGTATCCCTGCTGGGGGTATCCCTGCTGGGGGTAACCGGGGGCCGTGGGGCCTGGGCCCTGGTACGGAGGAGGCTGCTCAAAATTCATCTGCTAGACAACAGAGACACCTGTAGAAAGAGAAGGGGAGTGACAGATGGGGAGAGGAAGAGAGATGAGGGAGAGATGTTTATTCTAATGTGTATACACAATTGCTTTTGTATTGCTCCTATAATAAAGCCAATAAAGCTATTTTGAATGTAATTGAACTGAAATTAGAGAGAAAAAGAGAGATTGGAGGAGAGGGATAAACAAAAGCATTGTTGCAGTTTCACAGCCCTGCAGAGAGTCAACACAGGACCGGAGATAAGAGTAGACAAGTGTGTGTGTGAGAGAGAGTCCCTAGGAGTCCCTTTAGCCAGTGGTTGTCATGGTCAGGAGTCCCTAGGAGTCCCTTTAGCCAGTGGTTGTCATGGTCAGGAGTCCCTTTAGCCAGTGGTTGTCATGGTCAGGAGTCCCTAGGAGTCCCTTTAGCCAGTGGTTGTCATGGTCAGGAGTCCCTTTAGCCAGTGGTTGTCATGGTCAGGAGTCCCTAGGAGTCCCTTTAGCCAGTGGTTCTCATGGTCAGGAGTCCCTTTAGCCAGTGGTTGTCATGACCAGGAGTCCCTTTAGCCAGTGGTTGTCATGGTCAGGAGTCCCTAGGAGTCCCTTTAGCCAGTGGTTGTCATGGTCAGGAGTCCCTTTAGCCAGTGGTTGTCATGGTCAGGAGTCCCTAGGAGTCCCTTTAGCCAGTGGTTGTCATTGTCAGGAGTCCCTAGGAGTCCCTATAGCCAGTGGTTGTCATGGTCAGGAGTCCCTATAGCCAGTGGTTGTCATGGTCAGGAGTCCCTAGGAGTCCCTTTAGCCAGTGGTTGTCATGACCAGGAGTCCCTTTAGCCAGTGGTTGTCATGACCAGGAGTCCCTTTAGCCAGTGGTTGTCATGACCAGGAGTCCCTAGTTAAAGACATTCTGAGAGGAGGCCCTTGGTGATGTAACTGATGCCATGACAACACAAGCTTCTAGAACAAATGTTTTCCACCTAGAGAGCTATGAACTAGGTCAAGGGTGGACGATCAACCCTACTCCTGGACAGCTACAGGCGGTGCAGGCTTTTGTTACAGAAGAGCTGGAGCAAAAGCCTGCACATCCAGTAGCTCTCCAGGAGGAGAGGTTGAGTACATGGCCAGGTTCTTAGTTTCCAGTTTTAATGTCACATGCACAAGTACAGTGAAATGCCTTTCTTGCAAACTGAAAACCCAACAATGCAATAATCAATAACAAGGGCTCCCGAGTGGCGCAGCGGTCTAAGGCACTGCCTCTCAGTGCTTGAGGCGTCACTACAGACCCCCCTGGTTTGATTCCAGGCTGTATCACAACCGGCCGTGATTGGGAGTCCCATAGGGCGGCGCACAATTGGCCCAGCATCGTCCGGGTTTGGCCGGTGTAGGCCGTCATTGTAAATAAGAATGTGTTCTTAACTGACTTGCCGAGTTAAATAAAGGTAAAAAGAAAATAAAAAGAAATGTATTACTAGAAAGAAAAAAAACATAAGAATAAGAAATATTAAATACATAATAAAGTAAGTAAGTAAGCATACTATATACAGGAAATATTTAAAAAGTCAGTTCCAATACCATATTTACATGTGCAGGGATACTGGAGTGATGGAGGTAGATATGTATAGGGGTAAGGTGACTAGGCAACAGGATACAGCATATGATAAACAAAGTAGCAGCAGTTTGCATGTGAGTCGGTGTGTGGGTGAGTAGTCAGTATGTAAATGTAAACGGATTTGCATATTATGTGTGAGTGAGAAAATGGAGTGAGGGTTTGTGTGTGTGTTGGAGTGACAGTGAGTGTGAGTGTATATGGCCCTGTGAGTGTGCATAGAGTGTGCAAATGTTTTAATAAAAGGTCAAAGATACAAGGTCAACTCGGTCCATGTAGCTATTTTGTTAACTATTAAAATCAGTCGTATTGCTAAGGGATAGAAGCTATTCAAGAGCCTGTTGGTGTCAGACTTGATGCACCGGCACCTCTTGCCGTGTGGCAGAGAAAATAGTCTATGGCTTGGGTGGTTGCGGTCTTTGACGATTTTCCGGGCCTTCTTTTCACACCGCCTGATATAGAGGTCCTGTGATATAGAGGTCCTGGATGGCAGGGAGCTCGGCCCAGTGATGTACTGGGCTGTCCGCACCACCCTCCGTAGCGCCATGCGATCGAGGGCGATGCTATTGCCATCCCAAGCAGTGATGCAGCCAGTCAATATGCTCTCAATGGTACAGCTGTAGAACCTTTTCAGGATTTGAGGGCCCATGCCAAACTTGTTCAACCTCCTGAGGGGGAAGAGGCGCTGTTGCGCCTTCATGACTGTGCGTGTTTGGACCATTTTAAGTCTTTAGTGATTTGGACACCGAGGAACTTGAAGCTGTCTACCTGCTCCACTGCCGCCCCGTCGATGTGGATGGGGGCGTGCTCGCCCCCCGTTTCCTGTAGTCCACGATCATCTCCTTTGTCTTGCTGACGTTGCGGGAGAGGTTGTTGCTCCGGCACCACACTGTCAGGTCACTGACCTCCTCCCTGTAGGCTGACTCATCGTCGCCGGTGATCAGGCCTACCACCGTCGTGTCGTCAGCGAACTTGATAATGGCGTTGGAGTTGTGTGTGGCCACACAGTCGTAGGTGAACAGGGAGTACAGGAGGGGACTAAGCACACACCCCTGTGGGGCCCCTGTGTTAAGTGTCAGTGAGGTGGAGGTGATGTTGCCTACCCTCATCACCTGGGGTCGGCCCGTCAGGAAGTCCAGGATCCAGTTGCAGAGGGAGGTGTTCAGACCCAGAGTCCTAAGCTTGGTGACGAGCTTGGAGGGGATAATGGTGTTGAACGCTGGGCTATAGTCAATGAACAGCATTCTCACATAGGTATTCCTCTTATCTAGGTGGGTGAGGGTAGTGTGGAGAGCAATTGAGATTGCGTCAACTATGGATCTGTTGGGGCAGTATTCAAATTGGAGTGGGTCTAGGGTGGCTGGGATGGTGGAGTTAATGTGTGCCATAACCAGCCTCTCAAAGCACTTCCTGATTACAGAAATGTAGTCATTGTGGCATGAAGCCTTAGACTTCTTAGGAACAGGGATGAGTGTGGTCATCTTAAAACATATGGGGATTACAGACTGGGACAAGGAGAGCTTGAAAATGACAGTGAATATGCCTGCCAGCTGTTCTGCACATGCTCTGAGAACGAGCCCTAGAATACCGTCGGGGCCCGCGGCCTTGCGGGTGTTGACCTGATTAAAGACCCTTCTCACGTCTGCCTCGGAGAGAAAGATTACCCAGTCCTCTGGGTGAGTTACAGCCCTCACACCCAGCTCCATGTTGTTGTCAAAACGTGCATAAAATGCATTGAGTTGGTCTGGTAGAGAGGCATCGTTGGTTCTTCCTTTGTAATCCGTAATGGACTGTAGCCCCTGCCACATGCGGCGGGCGTCGGAGCCTGTGTAATATGATTCCACCTTATTCCTATAAGGCCCTTTAGCTCGTTTGATGACTCTGCGGAGGTCAGAGTTGGACTTCTTGTACTTATTCCAGTCTTCGGACGTACAGTGGCTTGCAAAAGTATTCACCCACCTTGGCATTTTTCCTATTTTGTTGCCTTACAACCTGGAATTAAAATTGATTTTGGGGGGGGGGGGGGGGGGGGGGGCTTGTATCATTTGATTTACACAATATGCCTACCACTTTGAAGATGCAAAATATTTTTTTCTTGTGAAACGAACAAGAAATAAGACCAAAAAAAAACAGAAAACTTGAGCGTGCATAACTATTCACCCCCCCCCCAAAGTCAATACTTTGTAGAGCCACCTTTTGCAGCAATTACAGCTGCAAGTCTCTTGGGGTATGTCTCTATAAGCTTGGCACATCCAGCCACTAGGATTTTTTCCCCATTCTTCAAGGCAAAACTGCTCCAGCTCCTTCAAATTGGATTGGTTCCGCTGGTGTACAGCAATCTTTAAGTCATACCACAGATTCTCAATTGGATTGAGGTCTGGGCTTTGACTAGGCCATTCCAAGACATTTAAATGTTTCCCCTTAAACCACTCAAGTGTTGTTTTAGCAGTATGCTTAGGGTCATTGTCCTGCTGGAAGGTGAACCTCCGTCCCAGTCTCAAGTCTCTGGAAGACTGAAACTGTATTTAGCGCCATCCATCATTCCTTCAACTCTGACCAGTTTCCCAGCCCTGCCGATGAAAAACATCCCCACAGCATGATGCTGCCACCACCATGGTTCACTGTTGGGATGGTGTTCTCGGGGTGATGAGAGGAGTTGGGTTTGCGCCAGACAAAGCGTTTTCCTTGATGGCCAAAAAGCTCAATTTTAGTATCATCTTCCATATGTTTGGGGAGTCTCCCACATGCCTTTTGGCGAACACCAAACATGTTTGCTTATTTTTTTCTTTAAGCAATGTATTTTTTCTGGCCATTCTTCCATAAAGCCCAGCTCTGTGGAGTGTACAGCTTAAAGTGGTCCTATGGACAGATACTCCAATCTCCGCTGTGGAGCTTTGCAGCTCCTTCAGGGTTATCTTTGGTCTCTTTGTTGCCTCTCTGATTAATGCCCTCCTTGTCTGGTCCATGAGTTTTGGTGGGCGGCCCTCTCTTGGCAGGTTTGTTGTGGTGCCATATTCTTTCCATTTTTTTAAATAATGGATTTTAAATGGTGCTCCGTGGAATGTTCAAAGTTTCGGATATTTTTTTATAACCCAACCCTGATCTGTACTTCTCCACAACTTTGACCCTGACCTGTTTGGAGAGCTCCTTGGTCTTCATGGTGCCGCTTGCTTGGTGGTGCCAATTGCTTAGTGGTGTTGCAGACTCTGGGTTCTTTCAGAACAGGTGTATATATACACTGAGATCATGTGACAGATCATGTGACACTTAGTTAAATAAAGTCCACCTGTGTGCAATCTAATGTGCCATCTTAATCCCTAGTTTTCATTGGTCGCTGGTGTATGACCGTTTCACAGAATCTTCCGCCTTACACTTACCCAGATTGGTGAAGTGCTGTACAGACTGTTGTCCTTCTGGCAGGTATGGTGTATAACCGTTTTCCCCTGTATAGGTCATACGCATGGCCACATCCTTCTAGTTGTATTTCTAGAAACACAAAGCTCTGTTCATAGCTAGTACAGCCAGAGCCATCATACCAGAGAAGTCTGTTAGCTAGCGGTTTTAACCCTTTGACTTGATCCCAGCTTTGCACACTCTTGGCATTCTCTCAACCAGCTTCACCTGGAATGCTTTTCCAACAGTCTTGCAGATGTGGGAACTCCTTCTGAGCACTTGTTGGCTGCTTTTCCTTCACTCTGCACTCAGACTTATCCCAAACCATCTCAATTGGGTTAAGGTCAGAGGATTGTGGAGGCCAGGCCATCTGATGCAGCACTCCATCACTCTCCTTCTTGGTCAAATAGCCCTTACACAGCCTGGAGGTGTGTTGGGGCATTGTCCTGTTGAAACACAAATGATAGTCCCACTAAGCCCAAACCAGATGGGATGGCATATCGCTGCAGAATGCTGTTGTAGCCATGCTGGTTAAGTGTGCCTTGAATTCTAAATAACTCACAGACAGCGTCACCAGCAAAGCACCCCCACACCATAACACCTCCTCCTCCATGCTTTAAGGTGGGAAATACACATGCGGAGATCATCCGTTCACCCACACCGTGTCTCACAAAGAAACGGCGGTTGGAACAAAAAAATCTCTAATTTGGACTCCAGACCAAAGGACACATTTCCACCGGTCTAATGTCCACTGCTAGTGTTTCTTGGCCCAAGCAGGTCTCTTCTTATTATTGGTGTCATTTAGTAGTGGTTTCTTTGCAGCAATTCGACCATGAAGGCCTAATTTACGCAATCCCCTATAAACAGTTGATGTTGAGATGTGTCTGTTACTTGAACTCCGTGAAGCATTTATTTGGGCTGCAATTTCTGTCACAACACAACTGATTGGCTCAAACGCATTAAGGAAAGAAATTCCACAAATTAACTTTTAACAAGGCACACCTGTTCATTGAAATGCATTCCAGGTGACTACCTCATGAAGCTGGTTGAGAGAATGCCAAGAGCTTGCAAAGCTGTCATCAAGGCAAAGGGTGGCTATTTGAAGAATCTCAAATATAAGATATATTTTGATTTGTTTAACACTTTTGTTTACTACATGATTCCATATGTGTTATTTCATAGTTTTGATGTCTTCACTATTATTCTACAATGTAGAAAATAGTCAAAATAAAGAAGAATCCTTGAGTAGGTGTGTCCAAACTTTTGACTGGTACTGTACAAGTAGACCATTCTGCTGGTTTAGATTCTAGACCTAGAAGACCATTAAGCCCTACATTGGTCGGTTTAGTAGTGAAACACTGCCTCTCCCCCATCAGCTGGGAATGCCACAGCACAACAAACTGCAGGACAGAAGGAAAGTGGGCCAGTGAGACAGTACGGGGTTGTCCCTCCATCCCCCATTCCTCTGTCCCTCCATCCCCCATTCCTCTGTCCCTCCATCCCCCATTCCTCTGTCCCTCCATCCCCCATTCCTCTGTCCCTCCATCCCCCATTCCTCTGTCCCTCCATCCCCCATTCCTCCGTCCTTCCATCCCCCATTCCTCTGTCCCTCCATCCCCCATTCCTCTGTCCCTCCATCCCCCATTCCTCTGTCCCTCCATCCCCCATTCCTCTGTCCCTCCATCCCCCATTCCTCCGTCCTTCCATCCCCCATTCCTCTGTCCCCCATTCCTCTGTCCCTCCATCCCCCATTCCTCTGTCCTTCCATCCCCCATTCCTCTGTCCCTCCATCCCCCATTCCTCTGTCCCTCCATCCCCCATTCCTCTGTCCCTCCATCCCCCATTCTTCTGTCCTTCAATCCCCCATTCCTCTGTCCCTCCATCCCCAATTCCTCTGTCCCTCCATCCCTCTGTCCTTCCATCCCCCATTCCTCTGTCCCTCCATCCCCCATTCCTCTGTCCTTCCATCCCCCATTCCTCTGTCCTTCCATCCCCCATTCCTCTGTCCCTCCATCCCCCATTCCTCTGTCCCTCCATCCCCCATTCCTCTGTCCCTCCATCCCCCATTCTGCTGTCCTTCAATCCCCCATTCCTCTGTCCCTCCATCCCCCATTCCTCTGTCCCTCCATCCCCCATTCCTCTGTCCCTCCATCCCCCATTCCTCTGTCCCTCCATCCCCCATTCCTCTGTCCTTCCATCCCCCATTCCTCTGTCCTTCCATCCCCCATTCCTCTGTCCTTCCATCCCCCATTCCTCTGTCCTTCCATCCCCCATTCCTCTGTCCCCCATTCCTCTGTCCTTCCATCCCCCATTCCTCTGTCCTTCCATCCCCCAATCCTCTGTCCTTCCATCCCCCATTCCTCTGTCCCTCCACCCCCCATTCCTCTGTCCCTCCATCCCCAATCCTCTGTCCCTCCATCGTTCGCTGGGCTATTTTCACACACACAGTGTTTACTGTAAACATGTAAAGCCAAGCTTACTTCTTTCTCTCACTCATCTATCTCGCTTTCTCAACCTCCCTCAAGAATCAGAGTATTGTATAGAGAACATCACCTGACCCATCGTTCTAAAGGCCTCTTTACAACATAATAATTATTTATAAATACCATTCTCCCCTCATCAAGACAACCCTTCTACCTTAGGGTCCTGTGTTTTGCGCTATCATGTTACATAGTAAGATTTAACATTGGTTGAACATGGTGAGATTGTAGACTGCTAAATTGATAGTGCAGTTTGTTTAGGTGATTTTACAGCTAACTACACTGAACAAAAATATAAAACACAACATGTGAAGTGTTGGTCCCATGTTTCATGAGCTGAAATAAAAGATTTCCATACACTCAAAAAGCTTATTTCTCTCACATTTTGTGCACAAATTAGGTTACATCCCTGTTAGTGAGCATTTCTCCTTTGCCAAGACAATCGATCCACCTGACAGGTGTGGCATATCAAGAAGCTGATTAAACCGCATGATCATTACACAGGTGCACCTTGTGCTGGGGACAACAAAAGGCCACACTAAAATGTGCAGTTTTGTCATATAACACAATGCCACAGATGTCTCAAGTTGAGGGAGCGTGCAATTGGCATGCTGACTGCAGGAATGTCCACCAGTTCTGTTGCCAGAGAATGTAATGTTAATTTCTCTACCATAAGCCGCCTCCAACGTCTTTTTAGACAATTTGGCGGTACATCCAACCGGCCTCACAAACCGCAAGTGTAACCGCGCAGCCCATGACCTCCACATCCAGATTCCTCACCTGCGGGATTGTCTGTGACCAGCCACCCGGATAGCTGATGAAACTGTGGGTTTGCACTATCGAAGAATTTCTGCACAAACTGTCAGAAACCGTCTCAGGGAAGCTCATCTGCGTGCTCGTCGTCCTCACCAGGGTCTTGACCTGACTGCAGTTTGGTGTCGTAACCAACTTCAGCGGGCAAATGCTCACCTTCGATGGCCACTGGCACGCTGGAGAAGTGTGCTCTTCAAGGATGAATCCCAGTTTCAACTGTACCGGGCAGATGGAGTGTGTATGGCACATTTACATTTTAGTCATTTAGCAGACGCTCTTATCCAGATCGACTTACAGTTAGTGAATGCATACTTTTTTTTTTTTATACTGGCCCCCGTGGGAAATGAACCCACATCCCTGCCGGCCAAACCCTCCCCTACCTTGGACGACGCTGGACCAATTGTGTGCCGCCCATGGGTCTTGTGGGCGAGCGGTTTGCTGATGTCAACGTTGTGAACAGAGTGACCCATGGTGGCGGTGGGGTTATGGTATGGGCAGGCATAAACTACAGACAATGAACACAATTGCATTTTATCAATGGCAATCTGAATGCACAGAGATACTGTGACGAGATCCTGAGGCCCATTGTTGTGCCATTCATCCGCCGCCATCACCTCATGTTTCAGCATGATCTGTAAACAATTTCTGGAAGCAAAAAATTTCCCAGGTCTTCCATGGCCTGCATACTCACCCGACATTGAGCATGTTTGGGATGCACTGGATCGACATGTATGACAGTGTGTTCAAGTTCCAGCAACTTCGCACAGCCATTGAAGAGGACTGGGACAACATTCCACTGGCCGCACTCAACAGCCTGATCAACTCTATGCTAAGGAGATGTGTCGCCCTGCATGAGGCAAATGGTGGTCACACCAGATACTGACTGTTTTTCTGAACCACGCCCCTACCTTCCTTTTAAGGTATATGTCACCAACAGATGGATATCTGTATTCCCAGTCATGTAAAATCCATAGATTAGGGCCTAATTTATTTATTTCAATTTACTGATTTTCTTATATGAACTAACTGTAACTCAGTAAAATCTTTGAAATTGTTGCATGTTGCGTATATTTTTTTGTTCAGTGTAGCTACTTCACATGCTGATATTGATTTTGGTATTATTGTGTGTTGTTACGTTTGCTAGC
Source organism: Coregonus lavaretus (assembly GCF_964263955.1). Lineage (NCBI taxonomy): Eukaryota > Metazoa > Chordata > Actinopteri > Salmoniformes > Salmonidae > Coregonus > Coregonus lavaretus. The sequence goes on from NW_028166613.1 coordinate 81,402, forward strand.
TAGCGCCAGAAAGCACCTGCACCACTTTTTGAGATGTGCCTTTTGTGAAGTAAACCCAGTGATAAATGAGGTTCTAGGGAGGCTGGAGTGGGTGATGACTGCGGAAAACACGGGGCCCTAACAGTCTACTAAAAGCATGTTAGAAGACCACACTACAAGTCCCAAATTGAGACAGGTCAGATTGAAGAGGAACAAGTAATATTTTCTGCACATTTTTAACACTACATAATTTCACATATTTTGAATTCCTCTAATCTGTGTTGTGTGTCAGCCTAATCTTCCTCTAACCTGTGTGTTGTGAGTAGGCCTAATCTTCCTCTAACCTGTGTGTTGTGAGTAGGCCTAATCTTCCTCTAACCTGTGTGTTGTGAGTAGGCCTAATCTTCCTCTAACCTGTGTGTTGTGTGTCAGCCTAATCTTCCTCTAACCTGTGTGTTGTGAGTAGGCCTAATCTTCCTCTAACCTGTGTGTTGTGAGTAGGCCTAATCTTCCTCTAACCTGTGTGTTGTGAGTAGGCCTAATCTTCCTCTAACCTGTGTGTTGTGAGTAGGCCTAATCTTCCTCTAACCTGTGTGTTGTGAGTAGGCCTAATCTTCCTCTAACCTGTGTGTTGTGAGTAGGCCTAATCTTCCTCTAACCTGTGTGTTGTGAGTAGGCCTAATCTTCCTCTAACCTGTGTGTTGTGAGTAGGCCTAATCTTCCTCTAACCTGTGTGTTGTGAGTAGGCCTAATCTTCCTCTAACCTGTGTGTTGTGAGTAGGCCTAATCTTCCTCTAACCTGTGTGTTGTGAGTAGGCCTAATCTTCCTCTAACCTGTGTGTTGTGAGTAGGCCTAATCTTCCTCTAACCTGTGTGTTGTGAGTAGGCCTAATCTTCCTCTAACCTGTGTGTTGTGAGTAGGCCTAATCTTCCTCTAACCTGTGTGTTGTGAGTAGGCCTAATCTTCCTCTAACCTGTGTGTTGTGAGTAGGCCTAATCTTCCTCTAACCTGTGTGTTGTGAGTAGGCCTAATCTTCCTCTAACCTGTGTGTTGTGAGTAGGCCTAATCTTCCTCTAACCTGTGTGTTGTGAGTAGGCCTAATCTTCCTCTAACCTGTGTGTTGTGAGTAGGCCTAATCTTCCTCTAACCTGTGTGTTGTGAGTAGGCCTAATCTTCCTCTAACCTGTGTGTTGTGAGTAGGCCTAATCTTCCTCTAACCTGTGTGTTGTGAGTAGGCCTAATCTTCCTCTAACCTGTGTGTTGTGAGTAGGCCTAATCTTCCTCTAACCTGTGTGTTGTGAGTAGGCCTAATCTTCCTCTAACCTGTGTGTTGTGAGTAGGCCTAATCTTCCTCTAACCTGTGTGTTGTGAGTAGGCCTAATCTTCCTCTAACCTGTGTGTTGTGAGTAGGCCTAATCTTCCTCTAACCTGTGTGTTGTGAGTAGGCCTAATCTTCCTCTAACCTGTGTGTTGTGAGTAGGCCTAATCTTCCTCTAACCTGTGTGTTGTGAGTAGGCCTAATCTTCTCCTGCTGACTGCTGCAAATATGAAAACTCCCCAAACATATTCTGTGTGTGTGCCTTGATTTTACCTGAAGGGTTATGAAACGATGACCAAACATGTCACCTGTACACACTGTTAAATCAAATCACATTTGATTTGTCACATGTGCCGAATACAACAGTGAAATGCTTACTTACACACACACACACACACACACACACACACACACAGGCACAGAGACCTTACCTGTTCCTGGCTGTACCGGTCACCTGGCCAACCCTGCACCACACTGACTCACTTGCCCCAATGAAAGGCTAGAGAGTTTGCCTCTCTTATCTCTCCATTTAATCCAGGGGTGTCAAACGTCCGGCCCGCGGGCCGGATCAGGCCCGCAAACGGGTTTAATCCGGCCCGCGAGATGATTTAAAATAAAAAGAAAAAAGGAACAATATGTCTCTGTCAAAAAAGAGAAAAGTGGACGCAGAGTGCAGAGTGTTCCAAGAAAAATGGTCATCCTATTTCTTCACGGAATTGAATGGGAAAGCTGTATGTTTGGTGTGTTCAGAGCATGTTGCAGTGCTGAAAGAATATAACCTTCGTCGTCACTATGTGAGTCTTCATGCCGACAAATATGACAACTTTCAAGGACAGCGGAGATGAGAGAAGGTGAATGAACTGTTGGCGGGTCTGAAGAAACAGCAGTCTGTGTTTACTCACAGCCGAGACATCAGTGACGCTGCAGTGAAAGCTAGCTACCTCATTGCTAATGAAATCGCAGTGGCTTCAAAACCATTTAGTGAGGGTGAATTTGTAAAAACATGCATGATGAAGGCAGCGGAGATTGTGTGCCCTGAAAAGCGGCAGGCTTTTGCAAATATCAGCCTGACAAGAAACACAGTTGCAGACAGGATTTCCGATCTTTCAGTGGATTTGGACAGCCAGTTGAAGCAAAAAGTAAAGTCATTTATTGCGTTTTCGGTTGCAATTGATGAAAGCACGGAAATTACAGATGTTGCACAACTGGCCATTTTCATCCGCGGAGTTGATGACACATTGACCGTCACCGAGGAGTTCGTGGAGTTGGTGCCGATGACAGATACAACGAAAGCAGCTGATATTTTTACCGCACTCGTCGGCGCGCTGGACAGGGTCGGAGTGGACTGGTCCCGCGCTGTCAGCCTGGCTACAGATGGTGCGCCCTCAATGATCGGGAAAAAAGCAGGCGTTGTGACAAAGTTCAGAGAGAAAGTGCAATCTGCAAATGGAGGACGTGATTTTTGGACTTTTCACTGTATTTTGCACCAGGAGGCTTTGTGTTGCAAGTCATTAAAGATGGATAACGTCATGAAGGTGGTCATCCAAACTGTTAATTTCATCCGATCCAGAAGCCTGAATCACCGTCAGTTTGACAGCCTTCTCAGAGAGAAAGACCACATCTATGGCCTGCCATACCACACTGAGGTAAGATGGTTAAGCCGAGGTGCTGTGCTGAGGCGTTTATTTGATTTACGAGAAGAAATTGAACAGTTCATGGAAGAAAAGGGCAAACCAGTGTTAGAATTTCATTCCGCAGAATGGATGCAGGACCTTGCATTTATGGTGGATGTTACAGAGCACCTGAATAACTTGAACAAACAGCTGCAAGGGCGCAACAAAGTTGTCACGCAGTATTATGACAGCATACGTTCTTTCAAGTTGAAGCTGTCATTGTGGGAGACGCAACTTGCCGGTGGTAATGCAGCTCACTTCCCCTGTCTGAAAAATGTGTGCGCGACCCAACATGTGGCAGACATGAAGCGGTTCAAAGATAAAATAACGGGACTGTTACGGGAGTTTGAGCAACGCTTTCAGATTTATGTTTATATGTTTTTATGTTGATGTGCTATTGTTTTTAATTGATTTTATTTTATTTGTATATTTAACCTATTCTTGACTCTGTGGTTCTTGCACTTGTTTGGGGAACAGGATTTCATTATTTTTATCTACATTTCTGCCTGAGAAATGACACCCTGATATAGTTCTGTGATCTGTGATATACTTCTGTGAATCACTGAGGCATTGTGTGTTTGTGTGTTCTTTGTCCTCAGAACTTTCAAATAACTTGAGGTGTTTTATGATTAATAGTGATGTTGTGCTTTTGGACACTGTCCTCAGGCTCCAGCTTTATGTTTATATGTTTTTATGTTGATGTGCTATTGTTTTTAATTGTTTTTATTTTATTTGTATATTTAACCTATTCTTGACTCTGTGGTTCTTGCACTTGTTTGGGGAACAGGATTTCATTATTTTTATCTACATTTCTGCCTGAGAAATGACACCCTGATATAGTTATGTGATCTGTGAAACAGTTCTGTGAATCACTGAGGCATTGTGTGTTCTTTTTCTTTAGAATTTTCAAATAAACTTGACGTGTTTTATGATTAATAGTGATGTTGTGCTTGTACTATTTTGGACACACTGTCCTCAGGCTCCAGCTTTATGTTGTATGTTGATCGTATTAAAACAAAGAAAACAATCTGAAGTTGTTGTTTTTAAGTTATATATATATATATATATATATATATATATATATATATATATATATATATATATATATATATATATATATAATACCATGATTTTTCCGGTCCGGCCCACTTGGGAATAGATTTTCCTCCATGTGGCCCCTGAGCTAAAATGAGTTTGACACCCCTGATTTAATCCATCCTTTACAGAAATATCACTATGACTTGGTAGTGGTCCAAACAGCTAGGCCTTCAGTTGTATAGTCAGGGGTCTCTCCCACATAGGGTCTTGGTACAGTGTATGGTTCCAGTATATGGTGAGAGGATGGAACATACTTCTCTAACACAATAAGATCTCAGTCCTAAATGAGTAAATGTCCAGGGTTATAATAGTCAACTAGGCCTAATAGAACCGCACTCCGTTTGGGGCATAGATCACATTCATCAAGAGATGACTGTTGGAATAGAAAGAACTGGGATGATATTTCAACATTGTGCGGTTGATAGTCTAAAATACTCTCTCAATTAGGTTTATTTTTCCTGCCACGTCATTTATAGGCTACATTTATGAGGGGGACTTCGCTGTGTAAAATAGGCTACTAGGCTATTCTTCTTCACTGGCGTCTCATATTAGCCTACAGTGCTGTTGTGACGTCTCATGTTAGCCTACACTTTACTTGCATCTTCGGCTTTATTAACAACTAACTGTTTGATACATTTTTTTCCTACAGCGTAGCATATCGGCTAGATCAGTTGATTTGCTGCGATAGGCCACTTTCAAAATATTAGGCTAAATATAAATAATTGTATCACGAATTCTATCTTAGCTAATGATTTGTATGACACGGCTTTATCTCACTTTCTATTATGTAAAATGTATTGTTGAATACAATGTCTACGGAGAAAAAGACCTAACTGCTTGGTCGCTACAATAAGACAAGGATGGAATACAACTAACACCTGCACAGGGCCACAGCCCAAGAACAACGATGTCGAGTTGCAATTTTCCAACAGTCCGCAACTTCGAGATAGGCAACGTTAACAAACATATGGAGCCCAATAAAATATGATCACCCACCTTATGAGAAATGATATCCCTTATCAACTCCTCTTCAAAAAAATAATATTCGGCGTGATCCTTATTGCTTTTCTTTTTACCGCACTGAACGACCACCTCGTCTTAAAACTCAGTGCGTATCTCTCTGTTGTGTGGGAACCGTGACGTCACCCGGATGGTGGTGCGAGGGGTTTGCAGAGGGAAACCACGTTCGGAACGGGAAACGGCTTAAAACGCGTTTCACTGGTTGACTGTGGTGAATTATCATTGTTTTCACGGACCAATCAGGGCGAAGAGCGGTGAGAGTCTGGTGAATGGGACTCATCGAAAGTGGTGACCACTGATCATCTGACTTGCTTGGTCATTAATTGTACATCATAGCAAGATGTGACGAAATACACAGAAATAGAACAATGAATTAATCTCATAAATTGAGAAAGCAATATTTATCCTTATCTAGTGTCTTCGATTAGATTGATTAATATATTGGTTTTATCATAAGATCTATTGGTAACTGTAGAAAAATGACAATTGGACTAATACAGAGTCTACTTTACTTGCATATAAAAGTCCTAAAAAACACAGACGTGAAATTGTGTTTATATTTATACTACTTCATAAATAGATTAAAGATAAAACTAGTGTTTCATAGGCTCAATTGGTAGAGCATGGCGCTTGTAACGCCAGGGTAGTGGGTTCGATCCCCGGGACCACCCATGCGTAAAAATGTATGCACACATGACTGTAAGTCGCTTTGGATAAAAGCGTCTGCTAAATGGCATATTATTATTATTATTATTATTATTATTATTATTATTATTATTATTATTATTATTATAGGTCCTGACATGGCCCCTCACACACATAATACTGTATCCATAAATCACATTATTTCATGTTTGTGAATGGGTTTGATGTAATGAACAACAGAGTAGCCTTGTCCCTAGTGTAGGCTACAGTCCATTTCCATGAAAGATGCAACTCCTTCTTCCCACCAGCAGAGGTCCATGTCACTCAGCTGTGTGACTGAGGTGTAAAATGTAAAGACAGACCAGCAGCTGTGCTCCATCTCCAACGTCCCTAGCATCAAACTGTGCACACACACACACACACACGCACACACACACGCGCGCACACACACACGCACGAACACACGCACGCACACACACACACACGCACACACACACACACTGGTACTAGGCCTATACACTGGTAGGAGACAGGATGGTGAAACATAGTCTCATTCCATTTGGCAACAGACAGACAGCTATGTGGCATATGGCAGCTGTAAAAGGCAATAGCAAATAATAGCAGGCCAAGAGAGACTAGCCCATAGCTCCTTCCCCTAGCACTATCTCTACTCTAGACCCTAGCACTATCTCTACTCTAGACCCTAGCACTATCTCTACTCTAGACCCTAGACCCTAGCACTATCTCTACTCTAGACCCTAGCACTATCTCTACTCTAGACCCTAGCACTATCTCTACTCTAGACCCTAGCACTATCTCTACTCTAGACCCTAGCACTATCTCTACTCTAGACCCTAGCCCCTAGCACTATCTCTACTCTAAACCCTAGCACTATCTCTACTCTAGACCCTAGCCCCTAGCACTATCTCTACTCTAGACCTTAGCACTATCTCTACTCTAGACCCTAGCACTATCTCTACTCTAAACCCTAGCTCCTAGCACTATCTCTACTCTAGACGCTAGCCCCAAGCACTATCTCTACTCTAGACCCTAGCCCCTAGCACTATCTCTACTCTAGCCCCTAGCACTATCTTTACTCTAGCCCCTAGCACTATCTCTACTCTAGCCCCTAGCACTATCTTTACTCTAGACCCTAGCCCCTAGCACTATCTTTACTCTAGAACCTAGCACTATCTCTACTCTAGACCCTAGCACTATCTCTACTCTAGACCCTAGCACTATCTCTAGACCCTAGCCCCTAGCACTATCTCTACTCTAGACCCTAGACCCTAGCCCCTAGCACTATCTCTACTCTAGCCCCTAGCACTATCTCTACTCTAGACCCAAGCCCCAGCCACTATCTCTACTCTAGACCCTAGCCCCTAGCACTATCTCTACTCTAGACCCTAGCACTATCTCTACTCTAGACCCTAGCCCCTAGCACTATCTCTACTCTAGACCCTAGCACTATCTCTACTCTAGACCCTAGCCCCTAGCACTATCTCTACTCTAGCCCCTAGCACTATCTCTACTCTAGACCCTAGCCCCAAGCACTATCTTTACTCTAGACCCTAGCCACTAACACTATCTCTACTCTAGACCCTAGCCCCTAGCACTATCTCTACTCTAGATCCTAGCCCCTAGCACTATCTCTACTCTAGACCCTAGCCCTATCGCTACTCTAGACCCTAGCACTATCTTTACTCTAGACCCTAGCGCTATCTCTACTCTAGCTCCTAGCCCCTAACCCCTAGCCCTATCTCTACTCTAGCCCCTAGCACTATCTCTACTCTAGACCCTAGCGCTATCTCTACTCTAGCTCCTAGCCCCTAACCCCTAGCCCTATCTCTACTCTAGCCCCTAGCACTATCTCTACTCTAGCCCTTAACCCCTAGCCCCTAGCACTATCTCTACTCTAGACCCGAGCCCCAAGCACTATCTCTACTCTAGACCCTAGCCCCTAGCACTATCTCTACTCTAGCCCCTAGCACTATCTCTACTCTATCCCCTAGCACTATCTCTACTCTAGACCCTAGCACTATCTCTACTCTAGACCCTAGGCCCAAGCACTATCTTTACTCTAGACCCTAGCCCCTAACACTATCTCTACTCTAGATCCTAGTCCCTAGCACTATCTCTACTCTAGACCCTAGCCCTATCTCTACTCTAGACCCTAGCACTATCTTTACTCTAGACCCTAGCGCTATCTCTACTCTAGCTCCTAGCCCCTGACCCCTAGCCCTATCTCTACTCTAGCCCCTAGCACTATCTCTACTCTAGCCCTTAACCCCTAGCCCCTAACACTAACTCTACCCTAGCCCCTAGCACTATCTCTACTCTAGACCCTAGACCCTAGCACTATCTCTACTCTAGACCCGAGCCCCAAGCACTATCTCTACTCTAGACCCTAGCCCCTAGCACTATCTCTACTCTAGCCCCTAGCACTATCTCTACTCTAGACCCTAGCACTATCTCTACTCTAGACCCTAGCCCCAAGCACTATCTTTACTCTAGACCCTAGCCCCTAGCACTATCTCTACTCTAGACCCTAGCCCCTAGCACTATCTCTACTCTAGCCCCTAGCACTATCTCTACTCTAGCCCCTAGCACTATCTCTACTCTAGACCCTAGCACTATCTCTACTCTAGACCCTAGGCCCAAGCACTATCTTTACTCTAGACCCTAGCCCCTAACACTATCTCTACTCTAGATCCTAGCCCCTAGCACTATCTCTACTCTAGACCCTAGCCCTATCTCTACTCTAGACCCTAGCGCTATCTCTACTCTAGCTCCTAGCCCCTAACCCCTAGCCCTATCTCTACTCTAGCCCCTAGCACTATCTCTACTCTAGACCCTAGCGCTATCTCTACTCTAGCTCCTAGCCCCTAACCCCTAGCCCTATCTCTACTCTAGCCCCTAGCACTATCTCTACTCTAGACCCTAGCGCTATCTCTACTCTAGCTCCTAGCCCCTAACCATATCTCTACTCTAGCCCCTAGCACTATCTCTACTCTAGCCCTTAACCCCTAGCCCCTAACACTAACTCTACTCTAGCCCCTAACACTATCTACTCTAGCCCCTAGCCCCTAACCCCTAGCTCTATCTCTACCCTAGCCCTTAGCCCCATCTCTACTCTAGCCCCTAGCTCCTAGCTCCATCTCTACTCTAGCCCCTAGCTCTCTCTCTACTCTAGCGCCTAGCTCTCTCTCTACTCTAGCTGCTAGCTCCTAGCCTCAAGTCAAGACCCTAGCAAGGCAGTAGGATTGGATAGGTTTCTTGCAGATTTGGAATGCAGCACTGCTGTCTGTGGTCCATAGATACACAGGTGTTCTAATCCAAAGCCATAAATTGCACATTCACTAGATAACAGGTGGATTCATCTGCACCGGAGGTGAACATGTACTGTAATACTTTATGATGAAAGTGACATTGTATTACATCAAACATACCATGACCCTCAACAGATCAACCCACATGACATACTGTATTAGAGCAATATAGAACGTTAGAACATTACTGTAACAACCCACCCTTTGTCTTGCTATTTAGTTTGTTCTTATTTAACCAGGAAATACCTTTGTACAGTAGGTTAGAAAGCTCTTCTGCAAGGGTTCTTTCATGAGAGTCAAACATCAATGGGCTACATTATTTCTCAATGGTCTACAGTGGGGAAAAAATGTATTTAGTCAGCCACCAATTGTGCAAGTTCTCCCACTTAAAAAGATGAGAGAGGCCTGTAATTTTCATCATAGGTACACGTCAACTATGACAGACAAAATGAGAAAAAAAAATCCAGAAAATCACATTGTAGGATTTTTAATGAATTTATTTGCAAATTATGGTGGAAAATAAGTATTTGGTCAATAACAAAAGTTTCTCAATACTTTGTTATATACCCTTTGTTGGCAATGACACAGGTCAAACGTTTTCTGTAAGTCTTCACAAGGTTTTCACACACTGTTGCTGGTATTTTGGCCCATTCCTCCATGCATATCTACTCTAGAGCAGTGATGTTTTGGGGCTGTCGCTGGGCAACACGGACTTTCAACTCCCTCCAAAGATTTTCTATGGGGTTGAGATCTGGAGACTGGCTAGGCCACTCCAGGACCTTGAAATGCTTATTACGAAGCCACTCCTTCGTTGCCCGGGTGGTGTGTTTGGGATCATTGTCATGCTGAAAGACCCAGCCACGTTTCATCTTCAATGCCCTTGCTGATGGAAGGAGGTTTTCACTCAAAATCTCACGATACATGGCCCCATTCATTCTTTCCTTTACACGGATCAGTCGTCCTGGTCCCTTTGCAGAAAAACAGCCCCAAAGCATGATGTTTCCACCCCCATGCTTCACAGTAAGTATGGTGTTCTTTGGATGCAACTCACCATTCTTTGTCCTCCAAACACGACGAGTTGAGTTTTTACCAAAAAGTTATATTTTGGTTTCATCTGACCATATGACATTCTCCCAATCCTCTTCTGGATCATCCAAATGCACTCTAGCAAACTTCAGAAGGGCCTGGACATGTACTGGCTTAAGCAGGGGGACATGTCTTGCACTGCAGGATTTGAGTCCCTGGCGGCGTAGTGTGTTACTGATGGTAGGCTTTGTTACTTTGGTCCCAGCTCTCTGCAGGTCATTCACTAGGTCCCACCGTGTGGTTCTGGGATTTTTGCTCACCGTTCTTGTGATCATTTTGACCCCACGGGGTGAGATCTTGCGTGGAGCCCCAGATCGAGGGAGATTATCAGTGGTCTTGTATGTCTTCCATTTGCTAATAATTGCTCCCACAGTTGATTTCTTCAAACCAAGCTGCTTACCTATTGCAGATTCAGTCTTCCCAGCCTGGTGCAGGTCTACAATTTTGTTTCTGGTGTCCTTTGACAGCTCTTTGGTCTTGGCCATAGTGGAGTTTGGAGTGTGACTGTTTGAGGTTGTGGACAGGTGTCTTTTATACTGATAACAAGTTCAAACAGGTGCCATTAATACAGGCAACGAGTGGAGGACAGAGGAGCCTCTTAAAGAAGAAGTTACAGGTCTGTGAGAGCCAGAAATCTTGCTTGTTTGTAGGTGACCAAATACTTATTTTCCACCCTAATTTGCAAATAAATTCATTAAAAATCCTACAATGTGATTTTCTGGATTTTTTTTCCACAATTTGTCTGTCATAGTTGACGTGTACCTATGATGAAAATGACAGGCCTCTCTCATCTTTTTAAGTGGGAGAACTTGCACAATTGGTGGCTGACTAAATACTTTTTTTCCCCACTGTATATACTGTCTACTGAACAAAAATATAAACGCAACCTGCAACAATTTCAAAGATTTTACTGAGTTACAGTTCATATAAGGAAATCAGTCAATTGAAACCAAAATCATTAAGAACTTATCTATGATTTCACATGACTGGGAATACAGATATGCATCTGTGACTACCATTTGCCTCATGCAGTGTGACACATCTCCTTCGCATAAAGTTGATCAGGCTGCTGATTGTGGCCTGTGAATGTTGTCCCACTCCTCTTCAATGGCTGTGCGAAGTTGCTGGATATTGGTGGGAACTGGAACACACTGTCATACAAATCGATCAAGAGCATCCCAAACATGCTCAATAGGTGACATGTCTGGTGATTATGCAGGCTATGGAAGAACTGGGACATTTTCAGCTTCCAGGAATTGTGTACAGATCCTTGTGACATGGGGCTGTGCATTATCATGCTGAAACATGAGGTGATGGCGACGGATGAATGGCATGACAGTGGGCCTCAGGATCTTGTCACGGTACCTATGTGCATTCAAATTGCCATCGATAAAATGCAATTGTGTTCATCGTCCGTAGCTTATGCCTGCCCATACCATAACCCCACCGCCACCATGGGTCACTCTGTTCACAACGTTGACATCAGCAAACCGCTCACCCACACGGCACCATTACTTGGGATCTGCAGTTGTGAAGCTGGTTGGACGTACTGCAAAATTCTCTAAGATGAAGTTGGAGGCGGCTTATGGTAGAGAAATGAACATTCAATTATCTGGCAACAGCTCTGGTGGACATTCCTGCAGTCAGCATGCCAATTGCACGCTCCTTCAAAACTTGAGACATCTGTGGCATTGTGTTGTGTGACAAAACTGCACATTTTAGTGGCCTTTTATTGTCCCAAGCACAAGGTGCACCTGTGTAATGATCATGCGGTTTAATCAGCTTGTTGATAAACACACCTGTCAGGAGGATGGATTATCTTGGCAAAGGAGAAATGCTCAAGAAACAGGGACGTAAACAAATTTGTGGACAAAATGAGAGAAATTGACATTTCTGGGATCATATATTTCAGCTCATGAAACAAGGGACCAGCTCTTTACATGTTGCGTTTATATTTTTGTTCAGTGTAGTTTGCAAAATTATTAGCATTTCTTAATTAGTCTCAAGGTTTTTGACCCATTTTGCTTTGGATATCTGTGTTGCTCTGGTTTATTGCATGATGCAATGCAATTACTTTGTCCGGAGATGACTGATATAGGATCCATTTGATGTGAAAGATCCATATTTAGTTAGCTTGGTGTCTGTCTCAGTACTGTCTGGTAAACCCTAGTCTCTTCCCAAAGCCGCTGTATTAGACTGGGCAAGCAGGACTAATAAAACCCAAGCCTGTCTATTTCTACCCAGGCAGACCCCAATGGCACCCTATTGCCTATATAGTTTACTACTTCTGAGGGTCCATAGGGCTCTGGTCAAAAGTAGTGCACTATGTAGGGAATAGGGTGCCATTTGGAATGAACCCTAGTGATCTGTTGGTCTGAAAGAGAAGGTGGGACAGCAGAGGAATCATGGAAGTAAAGTATTGGATACTCTTACAGGGGACCATGCTGGTGTGTGTGTGTGTGTGTTGGTGGGTCTGCTATTTGAGCAGCTGTTTATCCTGTTGCCAAGGAGACTCAGCGGCATCAACATTGAGTGTGTGTATGTCTGTGTCTATGCCTGTGAGTGCATGTCTGTGTGTACCGGGAAGATGTACAAAAATAGCACCTCGTCCCATCCGACTCTACAAGCAACCGGAGGAGAGTAGGGGTGTGAGGGGGTCAGGGGAGCAAAGGGGCTATGGGAAAATCAAATCAAATCAAATCAAATTTTATTGGCCACATGCGCCGAATACAACAGGTGCAGACATTACAGTGAAATGTTTACTTACAGCCCTTAACCAACAGTGCATTTATTTTTTACAAAAAAGTAAAAATTAAACAACAACAAAAAAAGTGTTGAGAAAAAAAGAGCAGAAGTAAAATAAAATAACAGTAGGGAGGCTATATACAGGGGGGTGCCGGTGCAGAGTCAATGTGCGGGGGCACCGGCTAGTTGAGGTAGTTGAAGTAATATGTACATGTGGGCAGCGTTAAAGTGACTATGCATAAATAATTAACAGAGCAGCAGCAGCGTAAAAGGATGGGGTGGGGGGGGCAGTGCAAATAGTCTGGGTAGCCATGATTAGCTGTTCAGGAGTCTTATGGCTTGGGGGTAGAAGCTGTTGAGAAGTCTTTTGGACCTAGACTTGGCACAGAGAGAACAGTCTATGACTAGGGTGGCTGGAGTCTTTGACAATTTTGAGGGCTTTCCTCTGACACCGCCTGGTATAGAGGTCCTGGATGGCAGGAAGCTTGGCCCCAGTGATGTACTGGGCCGTATGCACTACCCTCTGTAGTGCCTTGCGGTCGGAGGCCAAGCAGTTGCCATACCAGGCGGTGATGCAACCAGTCAGGATGCTCTCGATGGTGCAGCTGTATAATTTTTTGAGGATCTGAGGACCCATGCCAAATCTTTTCAGTCTCCTGAGGGGGAATAGGCTTTGTCGTGCCCTCTTCACGACTGTCTTGGTGTGTTTGGACCATGATAGTTCGTTGGTGATGTGGACACCAAGGAACTTGAAGCTCTCAACCTGTTCCACTACAGCCCCGTCGATGAGAATGGGGGCGTGCTCAGTCCTCTGTTTTTTCCTGTAGTCCACAATCATCTCCTTTGTCTTGGTCACGTTGAGGGAGAGGTTGTTGTCCTGGCACCACACGGCCAGGTCTCTGACCTCCTCCCTATAGGCTGTCTCATCGTTGTCGGTGATCAGGCCTACCACTGTTGTGTCGTCGGCAAACTTAATGATGGTGTTGGAGTCATGCCTGGCCATGCAGTCATGGGTGAACAGGGAGTACAGGAGGGGACTGAGCACGCACCCCTGAGGGGCCCCCGTATTGAGGATCAGTGTGGCAGATGTGTTGTTACCTACCCTTACCACTTGGGGGCGGCCTGTCAGGAAGTCCAGGATCCTTAGCTTAGTGATGAGCTTTGAGGGCACTATGGTGTTGAATGCTGAGCTGTAGTCAATGAATAGCATTCTCACGTAGGTGTTCCTCTTGTCCAGGTGGGAAAGGGCAGTGTGGAGTGCAATAGAGATTGCATAATCTGTGGATCTGTTGGGGCGGTATGCAAATTGGAGTGGGTCTAGGGTTTCTGGGATAATGCTGTTGATGTGAGCCATGACCAGCCTTTCGAAGCACTTCATGGCTACAGACGTCAGTGCTATGGGTCGGTAGTCATTTAGGCAGGTTATCTTAGATTATGGGGACTATGGTGGTCTGCTTGAAACATGTTGGTATTACAGACTCAGTCAGGGACATGTTGAAAATGTCAGTGAAGACATTTGCCAGTTGGTCAGCACATGCTCGGAGTACACGTCCTGGTAATCCGTCTGGCCCTGCGGCCTTGTGAATGTTGACCTGCTTAAAAGTCTTACTCACATCGGCTACGGAGAGCGTGATCACATAGTCATCCGGAACAGCTGGTGCTCTCATGCATGCTTCAGTGTTGCTTGCCTCGAAGCGAGCATAGAAGTGGTTTAGCTCGTCTGGAAGTCTTGTGTCACTGGGCAGCTCGCGGCTGTGCTTCCCTTTGTAGTCTGTAATCGTTTTCAAGCCCTGCCACATCCGACGAGCGTCAGAGCCAGTGTAGTACGATTCAATCTTAGTCCTGTATTGACTCTTTGCCTGTTTGATGGTTCGTCGGAGGGCATAGCGGGATTTCTTATAAGCGTCCGGGTTAGAGTCCCGCTCCTTGAAAGCGGCAGCTCTACCCTTTAGCTCAGTGCGGATGTTTCCTGTAATCCATGGCTTCTGGTTGGGGTATGTACGTACGGTCACTGTGGGGACGACATCATCGATGCACTTATTGATGAAGCCAGTGACTGATGTGGTGTACTCCTCAATGCTATCTGAAGAATCCCGGAACATGTTCCAGTCTGTGCTAGCAAAACAGTCCTGTAGCTTAGCATCTGTGTCATCTGACCACTTTTTTATTAACCGAGTCACTGGTGCTTCCTGCTTTAGTTTTTGCTTATAAGCAGGAATCAGGAGGATAGAGTTATGGTCAGATTTGCCAAATGGATATTTGGTGTGTGTGTGGTGTATTTTGTGTTGTGTGTGTAAATATGTATATATTTATGGTATTGTCCACAACAACTTTCCCACTATTAACAGTTGTACTGTAGAACACTTGTTTTGTCAAAATACAAACAAGATTATGTTGGCAGTTGGTTAGACACACCCCGTTTCTGTTTATCTCTGTCTGCATGCCCTCTGGTAAAGATAGCCTTATCAGTAATCTCAGTGTTAACAAAACAAGATGACCATTCTACTAGTTCAGCTCTCTCCCATAGGTCTCATCTTGCCATCCGAGGTAAATAGACAGTACATAACATCATCTTGCCATCCTAGGTAAATAGACAGTACATAACATCATCTTGCCATCCTAGGTAAATAGACAGTACATAACATCATCTTGCCATCCGAGGTAAATAGACAGTACATAACATCATCTTGCCATCCTAGGTAAATAGACAGTACATAACATCATCTTGCCATCCTAGGTAAATAGACAGTACATAACATCATCTTGCCATCCTAGGTAAATAGACAGTACATAACAGTTGAAGTCCAATGACATGAGTGTATCATACTGTAACTGTACCTTTTCACGTGAGCTGTTTTGAGATCCTACGTGGTGTCGTGTGAGTGTGTGTTGGTGTGCCGTGTGTGTTGGTGTCGTGTTTCCTCCAGCACCTTTTGGATGTGAGCTGTAGGGTTAGGTTTAGGGTTAGAATGTGTGTGTCGTGAGCTAGCTACATAAATAGATATAGAGTGAATGTCAGAGTTAAATTGACTCGGTCACCGTGAAGGTTCAGATATCCACATTTGTGTGTATGTGTGAGAGTGTATGTTTGTGTTTGTGTGTGAGTGTACACTTCCGGTCAAAAGTTTTAGAACACCTACTCATTCAATGGTTTTTCTTTATTTTTACTATTTTCTACATTGAAACAACCAATCAGACACAGAGGCACACACATAATCTTACTACCATACCTCATTTTATTACCGGTAGTCTGTACTGCTGTCCAGCTGGGTCATTCTCATCAACATCAAAACACTGCAACATTTTAATGATTGATCACATACTACACAGTTTATCATTTTGCTTGGTTAGTTAGTTAGTTAGTGTGTGTCGTCTCAGGACGGGTCAGTGGGTCCATCGGAGAGAAACCTGACCCATGAGGACCTGACTGACACACACATACACATACACACACACAAACACCAACCAATCTCACTCCACAGTATTGCAGGGATCTGTGTCTACTACCATGGTATCATACTGTATGTGAAGGCTAGCCTGGTCTAGACCTGTATCATACTGTATGTGGAGGCTACCCTGGTCTAGACCTGTATCATACTGTATGTGGAGGCTAGCCTGGTCTAGACCTGTATCATACTGTATGTGAAGGCTAGCCTGGTCTAGACCTGTATCATACTGTATGTGGAGGCTAGCCTGATCTAGACCTGTATCATACTGTATGTGAAGGCTAGCCTGGTCTAGACCTGTATCATACTGTATGTGAAGGCTAGCCTGGTCTAGACCTGTATCATACTGTATGTGAAGGCTAGCCTGATCTAGACCTGTATCATACTGTATGTGGAGGCTAGCCTGATCTAGACCTGTATCATACTGTATGTGGAGGCTAGCCTGATCTAGACCTGTATCATACTGTATGTGGAGGCTACCCTGGTCTAGACCTGTATCATACTGTATGTGAAGGCTACCCTGGTCTAGACCTGTATCGTGAATAATGCATTTAGAAACATATTCTATTCTTATTTAAATGAAAAGTGACTACAAAATGACAATACATTATGTATCATTAATTTCTATTGGGCACAAAATAATCTGAAACAAAACAAACAGCAAATGCATTCAACAAATGTCTAAAGTCACAAGCTTGATATAGTCATTGCGTGCTATGAATATGGGACCAAATACTTAACTTTTTATTACTTTAATACACATACACTACCAGTCAAAGGTTTGGACACAGCTACTCATTCAAGGGTTTTTCTTTATTTTTACTATTTTTTACATTGTAGAATAATAGTGAAGACATCAAAACTATGAAATGACACATATGGAATCATGTAGTACCCAAAACAAGTGTTAAACAAATCAAAATATATTTTATATTTGAGATTCTTCAAATAGCCACCCTTTGCCTTGATGACAGCTTTGCACACACTTGGCATTCTCTCAACCAGCTTCACCTGGAATGCTTTTCCAACAGTCTTGAAGGAGTTCCCACATATGCTGAGCACTTGTTGGCTGCTTTTCCTTCACTCTGAGGTCCGACTCATCCCAAACCATCTCAATTTGGTTGAGGTCGGGGGATTGTGGAGGCCAGGTCATCTGATGCAGCACTCCATCACTCTCCTTCTTGGTAAAATAGCCCTTACACAGCCTGGAGATGTGTTGGGTCATTGTCCTGTTGAAAAACAAATGATAGTCGCACTAAGCCCAAACCAGATGGGATGACATATTGTTGCAGAATGCTGTGGTAGCCATGCTGGTTAAATGTGCCTTGAATTCTAAATAAATCACAGACAGTGTCACCAGCAAAGCAACCCCACACCATAACACCTCCTCTTCCATACTTTACGGTGGGAAATATACATGCGGAGATCATCCATTCACCCACACTGCGTCTCACAAAGATAGAGCGGTTGGAACCAAAAATCTCCAGGTTGGACTCCAGACCAAAGGATACATTTCCACTGGTCTAATGTCCATTGCGCGTGTTTCTTGGCCCAAGCAGGTCTCTTCTTATTATTGGTGTCCTTTAGTAGTGGTTTCTTTGCAGCAATTCGACCATGAAGGCCTGATTCACATAGTCCCCTCTGAACAGTTGATGTTGAGATGTGTCTGTTACTTGAACTCTGTGAAGCATTTATTTGGGCTGCAATTTGAGGCTGGTAACTCTAATGAACTTATCCTCTGCAGCAGAGGTAACTCTGGGTCTTCCATTCCTGTCGTGGTCCTCATGAAAGCCAGCTTCATCATAGTGCTTGATGGTTTTTGCGACTGCACTTGAAGAAACGTTCAAAGTTCTTGAACTTTGACTGACCTTCATGTCTTAAAGTAATGATGGACTGTCGTTTCTCTTTGCTTATTTGAGCTGTTCTCTCCATAATATGGACTTGGTCTTTTACCAAATAGGGCTATCATCTGTATACCCCCCCCCCCCCCCTACCTTGTCACAACACAACTGATTGGCTCAAACGCATTAAGGAAAGAAATTCCACAAATTAACTTTTAACAAGGCACACCTGTTCATTGAAATGCATTCCAGGTGACTACCTCATGAAGCTGGTTGAGAGAATGCCAATAGCGTGCAAAGCTGTCATCAAGGCAAAGGGTGGCTATTTGAAGAATCTCAAATATAAAATATATTTTGATTTGTTTAACACTTTTTTGGTTACTACATGATTCCATACAGTGAGGGAAAAAAGTATTTGATCCCCTGCTGATTTTGTACGTTTGCCCACTGACAAAGAAATGATCAGTCTATAATTTCAATGGTAGGTTTATTTGAACAGTGAGAGACAGAATAACAACAACAAAATCCAGAAAAACGCATGTCAAAAATGTTATAAATTGATTTGCATTTTAATGAGGGAAATAAGTATTTGACCCCTCTGCAAAATATGACTTAGTACTTGGTGGCAAAACCCTTGTTGGCAATCACACAGGTCAGACGTTTCTTGTAGATGGCCACCAGGTTTGCACACATCTCAGGAGGGATTTTGTCCCACTCCTCTTTGCAGATCTTCTCCAAGTCATTAAGGTTTCGAGGCTGACGTTTGGCAATTCGAACCTTCAGCTCCCTCCACAGATTTTCTATGGGATTAAGGTCTGGAGACTGGCTAGGCCACTCCAGGACCTTAATGTGCTTCTTCTTGAGCCACTCCTTTGTTGCCTTGGCCGTGTGTTTTGGGTCATTGTCATGCTGGAATACCCATCCACGACCCATTTTCAATGCCCTGGCTGAGGGAAGGAGGTTCTCACCCAAGATTTGGCAGTACATGGCGGCGTCCATCGTCCTTTTGATGCAGTGAAGTTGTCCTGTCCCCTTAGCAGAAAAACACCCCCAAAGCATAATGTTTCCACCTCCATGTTTGACGGTGGGGATGGTGTTCTTGGGGTCATAGGCAGCATTCCTCCTCCTCCAAACACGGCGAGTTGAGTTGATGCCAAAGAGCTCGATTTTGGTCTCATCTGACCACAACACTTTCACCCAGTTCTCCTCTGAATCATTCAGATGTTCATTGGCAAACTTCAGACGGGCCTGTATATCTGCTTTCTTGAGCAGGGGGACCTTGCGGGCGCTGCAGGATTTCAGTCCTTCACGGCGTAGTGTGTTACCAATTGTTTTCTTGGTGACTATGGTCCCAGCCTCCTTGAGATCATTGACAAGATCCTCCCGTGTAGTTCTGGGCTGATTCCTCACCGTTCTCATGATCATTGCAACTCCGCAAGGTGAGATCTTGCATGGAGCCCCAGGCCGAGAGAGATTGACAGTTATTTTGTGTTTCTTCCATTTGCGAATAATCGCACCAACTGTTGTCACCTTCTCACCAAGCTGCTTGGCGATGGTCTTGTAGCCCATTCCAGCCTTGTGTAGGTCTACAATCTTGTCCCTGACATCCTTGGAGAGCTCTTTGGTCTTGGCCATGGTGGAGAGTTTGGAATCTGATTGATTGATTGCTTCTGTGGACAGGTGTCTTTTATACAGGTAACAAGCTGAGATTAGGAGCACTCCCTTTAAGAGTGTGCTCCTAATCTCAGCTCGTTACCTGTATAAAAGACACCTGGGAGCCAGAAATCTTTCTGATTGAGAGGGGGTCAAATACTTATTTCCCTCATTAAAATGCAAATCAATTTATAACATTTTTGACATGCGTTTTTCTGGATTTTGTTGTTGTTATTCTGTCTCTCACTGTTCAAATAAATCTACCATTAAAATTATAGGCTGATAATTTCTTTGTCAGTGGGCAAACGTACAAAATCAGCAGGGGATCAAATACTTTTTTCCCTCACTGTATGTGTTATTTAATAGTTTTGATGTCTTCACTATTATTCTACAATGTAGAAAATAGTCAAAATAAAGAAGAACCCTTGAATGAGTAGGTGTTTCCAAACTTTTTACTGGTACTGTGAATTTGTCCCAATACTTTTGGTCCCCTAAAATGGAAGGACTGTGTACAAAAAGTGCTGTAATTTCTAAACAGTTCACCTGATATGGATGAGAATACCCTCAACTTAGAGCTGACAGTCCACACTTTAACCTCATAGTCATTGTATAATTTCAAATCCAAAGTGTTGGGAGTACAGAGCCAAAACACAGAATGTGTCACTGTCCCAATACTTTTGGAGCTCACTGTAGGTTGACTGGTGAGCTTAATGTCGCTCATTTCAGTGGTTTCAGCGTCACGCAATAAGAGCTAAGATGCTAATATTTGTGTAAACTCTACACAGTTGTGTTCTGTAAGTGTCACCGAGTAGGCTGACACCCCCATTTCATGTGTGTACAATCCATAGGTTAGGCTGTACAGTGCATATATGTATGCCCCCAAAGCAATTCTGATTTCAAATACATCCACAGTTAGATTTTTTGGGGGTCAAATGAACTAATAATTGTCTTTTGTTGAATTTATATAACAACATTTCCAACCTTGTTTAGCCTTATCTAGTCCAATTGTGGCATGATTCCACTATTTACAGTATATCCATTTGCATCAGTTTCAATGGGGGACTTTTATCTTGAAGGAAAATCGCTGATTCCACTATAGTTTATTTTATTAACAACAAATATAACAGTCCTACTTTACAACATAGTATACAAAAAATATATAAACTTTATACAGGGGTATCCACATTTAAACAAAAAATACACAAGGCTTCACAGGCATATAGGGTTTGATTTACAATGTTTTAATTTATGGAGCATTTAAAAATAATTTTCAAGTTCAATTTTAAAAAGTAAGACTCTTGGCTTTTCTTTAGCCCACTTGCACTCATGTATAAAAGATTTACCAATCATAATAAAGACTTTGTTCTGATCCTGATTATTAAATAAAAGTAAAACATCCATACCACCAAGATGTACCCTAGCACCAGTTGATCTAAAAAATAAATGCTCAAGATCTATCCAAAAAATCTTAGTACAAATACAATCACAGAATAAAATGACTTACATTTTAAATCTTGACAGTACCTGGTTAACTGTATAAATTAAGTGAATCATTTTCAATTAAAGTTATTAAATGTAGAAATCCAGTATAATTTTGCAGGAGGAAAAGCAGGCTTGATACTGTATCTTCCTAATTATTAGTGTACTTTTTATCCTTGATGCACACACACACCATCTAATAGGACGCTAAAACTGAATTCTTCATTCCTCTTATAAACATAATTTCCCTGTACAAGTCTTATAAAGTACTGTATGTGTTTAATTGTTGCTTGGGGAACATCCAATGCCATTGCAGTATGCACTGAGTTGTACCCCACCCCCGAATTCAAAATGGATGAAATACATTTTTTTCTCACCCATCTGCACACAATACCTCAGAATGACAAAGTGAAAACATGTTTGACATTTTTACTAATTTATAAAAAATTTTAATAAATAAATACATTATATATACAAAAGTATGTGGACAACCCCTTCAAATTAGTGGATTCGACTATTTCAGCCACACCCGTTGCTGACAGGTGTATAAAATCTAGCACACGGCCATGCAATCTCCATAGACAAACATTGGCAGTAAAAAGGCCTTACTGAATAGCGCAGTGACTTTCAACGTGGCATCGTCATAGGATGCCACCTTTCCAACAAGTCAGTTTGTCAAATTTCTGCCCTGCTAGAGCTGCCCCGCTCAACTGTAACTGCTATTATTTTGAAGTGGAAATGTTTAGGAGTGACAACGGCTCAGCCGGGAAATGGTAGGCCACACAAGAACAGGACCGCTGAGTGCCGATGCTAAAAATAATCTGTCCTCGGTTGCAACATCACTACTGAGTTCCAAACTGCCTCTGGAAGCAACGTCAGCACAATAACTGTTTGTCAGGAGCATAATGAAATGGGTTTCCATGGCCGAGCAGCCGCACACAAGCCTAAGATCCCCATGCGCAATGCCAAGCGTCGGCTAGAGTGGTATAAAGCTCGCTGCCATTGGACTCTGGCGCAGTGGAAACGTGTTCTCTGGAGTGATGAATCACGCTTCACCATCTGGCAGTCAGACGGACAAATCTTGGTTTGGCGGATGCCGGGAGAACGCTACCTCCCCCAATGCACAGTGCCAACTGTAAAGTTTGGTGGAGGAGGAATAATGGTCTGGTGCTGTTTGTCATGGTTCGGGCTAGGCCCCTTGGTTCCAGTGAAGGGAAATCTTAACGCTACATCATACAATGACATTCTAGACACTTCTGTGCTTCCAACTTTGTGGCAACATTTTGGGGAAGGCCCTTTCCTGTTTCAGCATGACAATGCTCCCGTGCACAAAGTGAGGTCCATACAGAAATGGTTTGTCCAGATCGGTGTGGAAGAACTTAACTGGCATGCACAGAGCCCTGACCTCAACCCCATCGAACACCTTTGGGATGAATTGGAACGCCGACTGCGAGCCAGGCCTAATCACCCAACATCAGTGCCCGACCTCACTAATGCTCGTGTGGCTGAACGGAAGCAAGTCCCCACAGCAATGATCCAACATCTAGTGGAAAGCCTTCCCAGAAGAGTGGAGGCTGTTATAGCAGCAAAGGGGAGACCAACTCCATATTAATGCCCATGATTTTGGAATGAGATGTTCGATGAGCAGGTGTCCACATACTTTTGGTCATGTAGTGTATCTAATTTACACAAGTATTCACACCCCTGAATCAAACATGTTAGAATCACCTATTGCAGCGTTTACAGCTGTGAGTCTTTCTGGGTAAGTCTCTAAAGCTTTGCACACCTGCATTGTACAATATTTGGACATTATTATTTTTTTAATTCTTCAAGCGCTGTCAAGTTGGTTGTTGGTCATTGCTAGAAAGCCATTTTCATGTCTTTCAAGCCGATTTAAGTCAAAACTGTAACTAGGCCACTCAGGAACATTCAATGACATCTTGGTTAGCAACTCCAGTGGCGCAGTGGTCTAAGGCACTGCATCTCAGTGCTTGAGGCGTCACTACAGACCCCCTGGTTCGATTCCAGGCTGCATCACAACCGGCCGTGATTGGGAGTCCCATAGGGCGTCGCCAGTGTAGGCCGTCATTGTAAATAAGAATTTGTTCTTAACTGACTTGCCTAGTTAAATAAAGGTATAAAATTATTTGTCCTTGTGTTTTAGGTTATTGTCCAGCTGAAAGGTGAATGTCTCCCAGTGTCTGTTGGAAATCAGACTAAAACCAGGGTTTCCTCTAGGATTTTGCCTGTGCTTAGCTCTATTCCATTTATTTTTATCCTAAAAAACTCCCTAGTCCTTGCCCATGACAATCATACCCATAACATGATGCAGCCACCACCATGCTTGAAAATATGAAGAGTGGTACTCAGTGATGTGTTGTGTTAGCTTTGCCCCAAACATAGTGCTTTTATTTAGGACATTTTTTGCAGTTTTACAGGATGCATTTTTTGGAAAATGTGTATCCTTATTTTCACTCTCATTTAGGTTAGTAGTGTGGAGTAACTACAATGTTGTTGATCCATCCTCAGTTTTCTCCTATCACAGCAACTGTTGAGGAATTTGTAGCCTCAATTCAGCTTGAAGGAATTTACGTTTTTTAAACTCTAAATGTAATAACATATATCTAAGAAAACACTGTCAGGGTGTTACTATTCCTTCTGCTAAAATATACTGGAATGCAGCCCTGGGACAAGTGAACTGGAACAACGTTTTGTTGCCGTCTGGGAAATATTGTATATCTAATAAGGTGAAAGAAGTATCATATAAACTCATTCACAGAGTGTACCTGGTAAAGACCTTTACCGTACACAGATAAAAAATTGCTATTGATAACAAATGTGAGTTGTGGTTGTGACCCAGAAACTGACGGCTCTCATGTCAGAAGATTTTGAATTGATTTAGAATACTTTAAGGTAGCACTTTTAATGTTTATTTGGAAGACAAATTGTTTTATTTTGACCCAACTGATAAATCGGGGGGCATAAGTTTCATTTTTAATATGCTTATTGTTCTTGGAAGATTATTTATAAGATGAAGTTGGCTCAGAACAAACCCCTCTTTAATTTGTTTAAGATCGTTAAGTTGATGTTTGTATATTTCTGTTTTTGTGTTATTGTGCATCTTTTATTTTATTTGTTTCAGTCTGGTAATAGGAGGCTGAGTCTGGCTGATCTCATGTCTTTCACCTCCAGATCATCTGTGTATCCCCTGTAGCCCTGAACCAGATCCAGTACTGTCCACTGGGTTGTGCTTCCAGTTCACCTGGGTGTCTTCAGAACCATTCTAGATTGTTGAAGCATGGTGCTTCCAGGTGGGATCAGGTTCTGCATGGGGCATGTATGAATACTGAATGAATGGTGACTCAACCGTATAAGCATCTGCAATGTCTTGTTTATGACAGTATGATACTGTTATAACATACAGTTCAAATAAAGTGTTAGCTACCAAATATCCTTATCATACATCTATCTATTTAATTAAGACCCAAAACCGATACCCAGAACAGATCTATCATCAGCGTTGACTTTATTTCATTTGGAAAGAATGAGAGCATTGTTGAACATATTGTTCCCCCGCTAATGGGAACCATATGTTGGGCAATACGTCCTAAACGTTATTCCCTAACTCTATAGTAAGCTGCTGCAACAGGCTGCCCCAGAGGACACCCAGGGCTTCATGTACACGTGTTAAACTTCTGTTATGAGGGCGCTACGATAGAGGGTTGGCATGGACTAGTGTGTTTGTGTGTGTGTGAGAGAGAGGGGTGGTGTGGTCTAGCTAGCCAATACTGCAGTGACTACTCAATGCAGCCTAACATTATACAGTGGGTACATTATGGCAACATTGTAGAGTAAGTTTTGCCTAACAAAAGCTAGAAGGGCTCCTTAATACTATGCATTCATTGGTCTATTATGCATTTCCACTCAAGGAACCTAAATGTCAATGGTCTGTGCAGTGTAGTGTACCCAAGGTAATGACTACTCAATACTGCCTACTTTATACACTGGGTACATTGTATCAACATTGTGGAGTTCAGTTTTGTTTTAATGGCAGACGTTTGGAAATAATTCAAGAACATGCCCTCCTGTAGCTCAATAGGTAGAGCATGGCGTTTGCAACGCCAGGGTTGTGGGTTCGATTCCCATGGGGGGCCAGTATGAAAAATGTATGCACTCACTAACTGTAAGTCGCTCTGGATAAGAGCGTCTGCAAATGACTTAAATGTAAACATGTGAAGGCTACATGTGCAGTATTTCAAATGATGCAACACATTGTACCAGAAATAAATCCAGACAGCATTGTATGAAATCCATGTTTCCTGCTTTAACTTCCTACTTTTCTATAGTCAGGACTTCAAATAAAAACGGAATATGATTATGTAATACCCTAGTTCAGCCGGTTTAGCTGACGTCAAAAAAACGATCCGACCGCTTCAAAAAGGGGCAGAAGGCCGTGCGTCATGATTCGGAACAGTCAGATACTGTAGCTAGCAACAATCACAAGAGGCTGCCATCGTAAGTGGCTTGTTCCAGGTCGTTTGAGCTTGTTCTTGACACCAGGTCTTGATTTGAGGTGGTGTTTTGACTGATGTCACATCTATGCTAATATGGCAAAAATGTGCTAGCTAGCTAACAAACAACAGTAACTATGTATTTGAGAGACAAGTGCTCATTGTCCAACTTTATTTATGTTTTAAATAAACATTGGAGATTAAATATAGTTTACATGTGATCATCAATCTAAGCCAACCTCATCTGTTTTGCCCCATAGGTGCACACGCAGCGTTTTCTTTGCGAAACAACCAACCAGTCTATATGTGCTTTACTGCGGCTTTGTGCGAAGACAGGGTGTATTAGCTAGGTTTCCATCCAAATTAGGTCTCAAGCGCTAGGTTTCCATCCAATTTGCGACAGATTTTCATGCGAATATTGTAAAATATGTAAAAAAAAAAAAAACAATATGTGCATTTCCCCACCAGAGATGTTTCCATCAAATCGAATTGTTGCGGGTAAACGGCTGTGCCCGATGAAGTACTGCACAAAAAAATAACGTATGCAAGGTTAAATTCCCTTATACCGAATAACAAATACAAGTTAAATGGGTTTCCATCGCATTTTCAACTCTACTGATGGTTTTCCTCACTAAAAATATTGCGTTATATAGTGAATGTGGCCACTCTGGTCTCGGCACGTGCACTTACATAAAAAAAAAGAAGTCATTTAGCAGACGCTCTTATCCTGAGCGATTTACAGTTAGTGAGTGCATACATTTTTCATACTATAGCCAATAGCTTGCACTCGCAAATACAGTGCAGGTATTGGTGGACAAAACAACAAGATTATTTTTTATTTGTCAAACGGCTGCCAAACATAGATTATCATGTCACCAGAATACAACCCTCGATATTTATTGAAAGGAGCATCAAGCTCATCACCGTGCACTTTCACCACCCTGTGAAGTTCATCATAACGCATTTCATCTGTAGCCTATAAACTGCATGGCTTCCCAAAGTCGTAGTGGGAGAACCACACAATATTATCGCGTGAATACAATTTACTTCGATATATATATATATATATATATATATATATATACACACAAAGTAATGACATGGTAAACTTGCTGTATTTACACATGCTTTCTGGCATAGTTTGAAAATAGTAACCACATGAGGAAGCATGAGGCAGCAACAACAAACAAGAACATGACTGAACTCAAGTTTAGGTTTTATCCTTTTTTTATTTTGAACTTTGATACATTTCAGTTCCTCCTCCACAGGTAGCTGCATGGAGGCGCCTGTCCAACAGTCACCCCCAGCCTCTGACCTTTAACCTTATGCCAGGGTCAGACATGGTGACCCCCTCATAGGCCCAGCAGCCCCTCCAAAATGGAGTCTTATCGTTAAAAAAACAAAAACAAGCAGCAACTCTGCAGTCTTGATTAATCCCACCATCCCTGTATGTTTAATGTAAAATTTAGTACATTTCCCTCCTTTTAAAAAATACAAAGTACCGTACTCTTATGTACAAATCAACAACAGTCCAACAAACTTACAAACACAAACATATTGCTTCTTCCAACCTTGCAGCTCAGACACGAATCTGCAACCATTGAAGCATTCCATGCTTAACAATACACTGGTGCTTAATTTTTTCCTAACTCAGGGATCAACATACCCCCATTCTGTTTTTTCTTTTGGGAGGGTTTCCTCAACAACAAAACGTTTTAAAAAAAGGAAGTTGAAGAAGGTGAATGTGATGCATGCTGGTAGTAAAGGACCAATCAGACGTCAGAACAGAAGATAAAACAGCTCTCTCCACAGGAGGCAATGAGCTGCAGCTCAGATGTCCATCTCAAACTGGCTGTCATCTACAGAGGGAGAGAGAGACAGCAGGAGAAAGAGAAGGAGAGAGAGAAGGAGAGAGAGGATAGGGAAGAGAAAAGAGATTGACATTAACAAATCAGTCATTACTTGTATCAGTCCACTAAGTCCTAACCACACCCATAATAACGTATTGACGGGGGAGTGACAGTGTTGTGTTCATCCTTCTTATCAATGTGGTGTTTTTGTCAACTCCAGACAGGAGAGACAACAAATCTCCCAGAGCAGACACACAATCCCCTAACCCCTCTGTTTCTGTTTGTCTGTCTGTCTTGGGGGCAAGTAGAGGGGAGAGAAAACAGGTCATCTTTAATCGCCATCCTCTTTAGCCTCACAGAGAGAAGGGGAACAGAGGGGAGAGAGAAATAGGAGAGAGTGGAGGGAGAAAAGGGGGAGGGGAGATAGTGGAGGGAGAAATAGGAGAGAGAGGGGGGAGAGAGTAGAGGGAGAAAAGGGGGAGAGAGAAATAAGAGAGAGAGGGGGGACAGAGTGGAGGGAGAAATAGGAGAGAGAGGGGGGAGAGAGTGGAGGGAGAAAAGGGGGAGAGGGGAGAGAGATGGACAGAAAGAGGGGTCAGAGAGAAACAGAAAGAGATAGAGGATGGTGTGCCTAATCTCCACAACAACAGTAATCTCGTGACCAATAGCAGCAGCAGCCAAACCTCAGACCACACCAGGCCACTCCCTCTCTGCTGTTGAAACAATCTCCATTTAACTGTTTATCTAGTATCTAGTGTCCCTGTGCTGGCCTGACCTCTCAACACAGATAACCAACTGGACCAGAGAACCAACCTGATACTTAACGACACTGTTTGCAACTAGCCCACAGCTCACCATCGTAGTAGTGTGTGTCTTCAGCCGCAAAACAAAACCGTGCCCTATGACAACAACAGATAGGCAGCTGATACGTAGAGATATCTACAGCAAAGTACCAGACAAGATACACACTGATATGAACAGATAGCTGCAGAGTTTTGGATAGGACAACATTACACAATGTTCTATGGGCAACTCCGATTTGGTAACGGAATTTCAAGTTTTAATCACTTAATAATTCATAAACAAATTTGATATCAGTAAAAACACCAACTAATTGATAGGTCTACCTTTACTTGTTACTTCTCTGAACTTTCATTATCCTCCCTCATAAGGGAGAGAAATTAGAACATACCTTAAAGATGTGGGTTTTTGGTAACAGAATTTCAAAGCACAAGGCAAAGTCTTAAACTTACAGCAGGCAGAAAAAATTATCCAAAACTAAATATAAGTGTTGATATTAGTTGGCAGGGGTCTTTACTTCAAAATTGTGTTTTGAGGCATTTCTAATACCTTAAAACGTTTTAATGGTAGATGTTTTCTAAGAAGCCTTTTCCATCTGTTTTAGGATGGACAGTTTTAGAAAACGGTTTGCCTTAATTTCTCAAAAGTATAGACTCAGCTCTCATTTGACAGCCAATTTGACATGTTCCTATGAACTTCACATGTTGGTGCTCATGGGTCCTTTTACCTAATGTGAATAGGCTACTTCTAGGAAGAAAGCATTTTTCTATAGTAAATGAACAGGGCCCAGGACTTGGAAGTCTAGGTCCTGACAGACTAGTATTAGGTAGGCCTATTACATGACTTTGGTCCAAGGATGCAGTGGCCTAGTTTCACAGTACCGTCAAGGGGATAAGGCCTAGTAACGTTCCACAAACACTCAACACACAGACCAGAATAACAGCAGGTGATAATGCCTGACAGACAGGAATAACAGCAGGTGATAATGCCTGACAGACAGGAATAACAGCAGGTGATAATGCCTGATAGACAGGAATAACAGTAGGTGATAATGCCTGACAGACAGGAATAACAGTAGGTGATAATGCCTGACAGACAGGAATAACAGCAGGTGATAATGCCTGACAGACAGGAATAACAGCAGGTGATAATGCCTGACAGACAGGAATAACAGTAGGTGATAATACCTGACAGACAGACAGACAGACAGGAATAACAGCAGGTGATAATGCCTGACAGACAGGAATAACAGCAGGTGATAATGCCTGACAGACAAGAATAAGAGTAGGTGATAATGCCTGTGAACTGCTGCTTTGGCCTTCTATTCCCCCTCATCCACTTCTTAAAACAACCAGGCTAGAAATGGCGTCAAGAGTTTTGCTCAGTAACACATAGCTGTTGATACTGCATACACACATGTCTGGTAAGAATAGGATACACTGTACATGCAGAAAGTTATCCTACATTTCACAAAGATGTGAATAAATTGGCAACAATGTGCATGGATAGCAGGTAACACTAGATTCCATAAAGACATGCAAAGAACATACAGCTAGGTACATGTCAACATGATCATATAGCTGGTTGAATGGGAATAAAGGCAGGGTAGCGCTAGCAGCCGGTTATCCCAGTGTGTACCTACCATGTCCCCTTTGACCTCCTCTGTGTGTGTGTGTGTACGTGTTCATATGCACGTTTATGTCAGTGTGCACATCTGTACAGAATGTGTTTGTGAGATATACACTACCGGTGAAAAGTTTTAGAACACATACTCATTCAAGGGTTTTTCTTTATTTTTACTATTTTCTACATTGTAGAATAATAGTGAAGACATCAAAACTATGTGTCCAAACTTTTGACTGGGACTGTGTGCGTATATATATATATATATATATATACACACACATACATACATACATACACACACACAGTGAGCTCCATAATTCATTGGACAGTGACCATTGTTTTGTTATTTTGGTTCTGTACTCTAGCACTTTGAGTTTGAAAGGATACAATGACAATGAGCGTGAAGTGCAGACGGTTAGCTTTAATTTGAGGGTATTTTCATACATATCGGATGAACCGTTTAGAAATGACAGCACCTTTTGTACATGGTCCCCCCATTTTAAGGTACTACAAGTATTTGTTAAATTGGCTTCACAGATGTGTGTCGTTAGGCAGGTGTATTCATTTGTGTCGTTAGTGAATGCAGGAGAGCTGTTGATGAATAGTAATGATTCTAGACGTTGCTATTGCCTTTGGAGGTTGTTATTGGGGTGTGACAACATGAGGAAGACAGCCGTGTCGATGCAAATGAAGTTGGCCGTCATAAGGCTCAGAAATGAAAATCAATCATTCAGGAACATTGCACAAACCCTGGCCATGCCCAAGTCAACAGTTTTGTTCATCATTAACATGAAAAAAACAACCGGTGAACTCAATTATGTCAAAAGACCCGGTAGACAGAGGAAGACCACTGTAGTGGATGACCGGAGAATACTCTCTATGGTGAAGAAAACCCCCCTGATAACAGCCCAACAGATCAAAAACACTCTCCTGGATGCAGGTGTAGATGTGTCAAAGTCTACCATACGCAGAAGACTACACCAGCAGGACTACAGAGGGTACACTACAAGATGCAAACCACTGATAAGCCTGAAGAACAGAAAGGCAAGATTACAGTTTGCTAAAAAGCACCTAAAAGAGCCCCAAGAGTTCTGGAAAAAAGTATTGTGGACAGATGAGACAAAGATTAACATGTACCAGAGTGATGGAAAGACAAAAGTGTGGAGAAAAAAAAGAAATGCCCATGATCCAAAGCATACCACCTCATCCATGAAACATGGTGGAGGGGGTGTTATGGCTTGGGCCTGTATGGCTGCCAGTGGAACTGGCTCACTTGTCTTCATCGATGATGTGACTGCAGACAGAAGTAGAACAATGAATTCTGAAGTCTACAGAAATATTTTATCTGCTCAGATAAAACCAAATGCCTCCAAACTCATTGGACGGCACTTAATCATGCAACAAGACAATGACCCTAAACATACTGCTAGAGCAACAAAGGGGTTTTTGATGGCCAAAAAGTGGAAAATCCTTGACTGGCCGAGTCAATCACCAGATCTGAATCCAATTGAACATGCATTTTACATGCTGAAGAGGAGACTTAAGGCAATAAGTCCCAGAAACAAGCAGGAACTTAAGATGGCTGCAGTACAGGCCTGGCAGAGCATCACCAGGGAAGATACCCAGCGTCTGGTGATGGCGATGCATCGCAGACTTCAAGCAGTCATTGCATGCAAAGGATATGCGACCAAATATTAACAATGATTACTTTATTCTACATTATGTTAAACTGTCCAATGTTTTTTGATGCCCGAAAATGGGGGGGACCATGTACAAAAGCTTCTATAATTCGGAAACGGTTCATCCGATATGTATGAAAATACCCTCAAATTAAAGCTGACAGTCTGCACTTCACCCTCATTGTCATTGTATCCTTTCAAACTCAAAGTGCTAGAGTACAGAACCAAAATAACAAAAGAATGGTCACTGTCCAGTGAATTATGGAGTTCACTGTATATATATATATATATATATATATATATATATATATATACACACACGCATGTCTAGTGTGTTTGGTGTGCATATTCCTACCTGCCAGGTCCTTCTCCTCCTCCTCCTCCTCCAGCTCCTCTTTTAGCTCCTGTAGTTTGCCCAGAGGGTGCAGAGCGGGCACCGTCACCCCAGGGATCTGGGGCAGGCAGCAGGGAGGGGTACGGGCAATGGGAGAGTTACGACAGTCCAGGAGGAACTTCCTGTCGTAGATGATGCGTGTTCCTGTCAGGGGGGGGGGGGGGGGGGCAGGGTTAGCTGACTTGCAGTTTTTATGACTGTTAACAGCCAGTGAAGGGAGTTGCACCATGTTGACCAAAGCAGTGTGGTAAAACCAGTGTAAATTGACTAGGGCTGACCCCATTTAGTCGACTGGTCGATTGTTTGGTCAATAGGCTGTTGGTCAACCGAGATGTCTTTAGTCGAGCAGTAGCCAAAAAAAACAAAACAAAAACTCATGGTGTACAAGACACCTGTCTGATTGGATCCTGTCTGAGTGGACTGATCCATTGTGGAGGCCGTGCGAATGGTACAGTCCATCACTAAGACGTGTGCTACTGAAAATGTATATGGTTATTTTACGTAAGAACAAAAGCTGCAACACAAATAAAAATAATATTTTACAACAAATGCGCTTTCTCCCGCGTTGGATAGCGGTCTCTGTCCGCGGTTCTTAAACTCATCAGTGTGCTGTTGATTTGGCACCTTTTTCTAGACCATGTTGCTATGTGCATAATAATAATAATAATAATAATAATAATAATATGCTATTTAGCAGACGCTTTTATCCAAAGCGACTTACAGTCATGTGCGCATACATTTTTACGTATGGGTGGTCCCGGGGATCGAACCCACTACCCTGGCGTTACAAGCGCCATGCTCTTCAAATTGAGCTACAGAGGACCACAATAGCAAAGTTAACCAGCATATTGGTGTTGAGAACAATGCTGTGGAGGCAGCAGCGGAGTTAGGAGATGAGAAAACAGCCCTTGCCTTAATTGTCTAAGAAAAATGAGGAAACCAACTTAATTAGGTCTATAATCAATAGCCTCTGTTAAATGTGCCTGGCTCTAAAAATCATCCATCTCTCATATATATATATATATATATATATATAAAAAGCCATATCTCAGACTGCCCATCTTAATCTTTTATTTTTATTGGCCAGTCTGAGATATGGCTTTTTCTTTGGAACTCTGCCTAGAAGGTCAGCATCCCGGAGTCGCCTCTTCACTGTTGACGTTGAGACTGGTGTTTTGCGGGTACTATTTAATTAAGCTGCCAGTTGAGAGGACCTGTGAGACATCTGTTTCTCAAACTAGACACTAATGTATTTGTCCTCTTGCTCAGTTGTGCACCGGGGCCTCCCACTCCTCTTTCTATTCTGGTTAGAGCCAGTTTGCGCTGTTCTGTGAAGGGAGTAGTACATAGCGTTGTACGAGATCTTCAGTTTCTTGGCAATTTCTCGCATGGAATAGCCTTCATTTCTCAGAACAAGAATAGACTGACGAGTTTCAGAAGAAAGTTCTTTGTTTCTGGCCATTTTGAGCCTGTAATCGAACCCACAATTACTGATGCTCCAGATACTCAACTAGTCTCAAGAAGGCCATTTTTACATTTACATTTTAGTCATTTAGCAGACGCTCTTATCCAGAGCGACTTACAGTTAGTGAGTGCATATATTTTTCATACTGGCCCCCCGTGGGAATCTTTTACTGCTTCTTTAATCAGCACAACAGTTTTCAGCTGTGCTAACATAATTGCAAAAGGGTTTTCTAATGATCAATTAGCCTTTTAAAATGATAAACTTGGATTAGCAAACACAACGTGCCATTGGAACACAGGACTGATGGTTGCTGATAATGGGTCTCTGTACGCCTATGTAGATATTCCATTAGAAATCAGCCATTTCCAGCTACAATAGCCATTTACAACATTAACAATGTCTACACTGTATTTCTGATGAATTTGATGTTATTTTAATGGACAAAAAAATGTTTTTCTTTCTAAAACAAGGACATTTCTAAGTGACCCCAAACTTTTGAACGGTAGTGTGTGTAATATATATATATATATATATATATATATATATATATATATAAAAATAAATAACAGATCCTGCTTCTGTTGCCTGTTTGAGTTTGTTTAATAGCCTACAAGTCTGATAAACAATTTCACAAATTCGGCTGTTTTAATCTTTCCTATGCTGTAATAAAGGCTTTAAACTTTTTCTTCCATTAGAACAGCCTCTCCAGTAATATTTATTTAGTGTGGTTTACACTGTTCCAAATTGTCTAAAAAACTATATTTATAATAACCCTCCTTTTTCTTGATCTCATTATTGTTATTATGATCATCATTATAATAATAGTAATAATGTCATTATCATTAGTAGGCTTATATAGCAGCCACCATCGAGCTGTAAGCCTAAGCGTGCATCCTGTTTAGTCTTAATACGCAACTTACATAAGCCTATATTTCAATACTTATTATATAGGCTACAGTACTGTAGCCTATATAATACACAGCATTCGAGTCATTAATGATTTGAAATGCAATCAAGAATTTTAGTTTAAAATAAAATAAAGCGAACCTTGAATAATTTGCCTAAACAAAGAAATTGTTCCATTTCGTAAATTGCATTCACGATTGAATGAGACTTATTTTAATCTTTGCTGTAATAAAGGCTATACCAAAAAAGAAAAAACTCTGGTACGCTTGTAATTTATTTAGTGTTGTTTAAATCTGTCTGTTTGAAACAATGTAAAGTGTTATCTAACAGCACCTGTTTGGCACAGATAACATGCACGCAGCACTTGCTCCTTACCTTATTATTCTTGAGCTACAGTATTTTCCACAACTAGTCAAATGTATTCCACACATCGGACTTCCCCTTTACCTCCTGAGCAACCAGTAAACATTCCCCCGTTTCAAGTTTATTTGTCACGTCCTCTGCATCCATTTTGCTGTCAAATGTGGTACGGTATTCGGAGTTTGTTATACCCAATTTATTGATGTGATGATATGCTATAGCTCAGGCCCTATTCCAAATCAAATCAAATCAAATTTTATTGGTCACATGCGCCGAATACAACAGGTGCAGACATTACAGTGAAATGCTTACTTACAGCCCTTAACCAACAGTGCATTTATTTTAAACAAAAAAGTAAGAATAAAACAACAACAAAAAAGTGTTGAGAAAAAAAGAGCAGAAGTAAAAAATAAAGTGACAGTAGGGAGGCTATATATACAATAGAATAAAGTGACAGTAGGGAGGCTATATATACAGGGGGGTACCGTTGCATAGTCAATGTGCGGGGGCACCGGCTAGTTGAGGTAGTTGAGGTAATATGTACATGTGGGTAGAGTTAAAGTGACTATGCATAAATACTTAACAGAGTAGCAGCAGCGTAAAAAGGATGGGGTGGGGGGGCAGTGCAAATAGTCCGGGTAGCCATGATTAGCTGTTCAGGAGTCTTATGGCTTGGGGGTAGAAGCTGTTGAGAAGTCTTTTGGACCTAGACTTGGCACTCCGGTACCGCTTGCCGTGCGGTAGCAGAGAGAACAGTCTATGACTAGGGTGACTGGAGTCTTTGACAATTTTGAGGGCCTTCCTCTGACACCGCCTGGTATAGAGGTCCTGGATGGCAGGGAGCTTTGCCCCAGTGATGTACTGGGCCGAACGCACTACCCTCTGTAGTGCCTTGCGGTCAGAGGCCAAGCAGTTGCCATACCAGGCGGTGATGCAACCAGTCAGGATGCTCTCGATGGTGCAGCTGTAGAATATTTTGAGGATCTGAGGACCCATGCCAAATCTTTTTAGTCTCCTGAGGGGGAATAGGCTTTGTCGTGCCCTCTTCACGACTGTCTTGGTGTGTTTGGACCATGATAGTTCGTTGGTGATGTGGACACCAAGGAACTTGAAGCTCTCAACCTGTTCCACTACAGCCCCGTCGATGAGAATGGGGGCGTGCTCAGTCCTCTTTTTTTTCCTGTAGTCCACAATCATCTCCTTTGTCTTGGTCACGTTGAGGGAGAGGTTGTTGTCCTGGCACCACACGGCCAGATCTCTGACCTCCTCCCTATAGGCTGTCTCATCGTTGTCGGTGATCAGGCCTACCACTGTTGTGTCGTCGGCAAACTTAATGATGGTGTTGGAGTCGTGCCTGGCCATGCAGTCATGGGTGAACAGAGAGTACAGGAGGGGACTGAGCACGCACCCCTGAGGGGCCCCCGTGTTGAGGATCAGTGTGGCACAATCAGTATTGGTCACGTGCATGCGATGTATACATGAGTCACATAAAGAGAGCAAGGGTTGAGGGAATGTTTTTCCTAAACAAATGAGGGATTTCGGTAACAGAACTTTTCAGTCAGAAATGGCTGTAATTGTTGCAGCTTCAGCAACACGGACAGCGCGATAAACGCTGTTGATGTTCTGTGGTGGTCGCTGCAGCAGGGAGGAGAGACAGACAACGGGTGCTAGTCACACAGCCACTCGCTGTCTTTTTTTTTTTTTAACACAGCAAGTCTGAGCCTGGCACAATCAAATCAATTGCGATCAGACTCCCTCTAGTAATTTTTGTTTCTTAATTATTTCATCAAACAGTGCCCTTAAAGCATCAGACAAGCTCAGTGCATATAGTTGATTTGATTAAGACACATAGGATGTGTCTATACACATTTAACAATTTTGACTAATCGATTGGTCTTAAGAACAGACTACACTCGGTTGACCAATATTTTTATTTTAGTCATTGACTCATGTACCATAAAATCTGTTGGAGAGATTAGTTGTAAACGCAAACACATTATTCAGTGTACAAAAATTGATGATAGTTCCTGATTTATCCAGTCTGGTCCTTGAAGACTGGCCATGAATCTTTTGATGTCAAAACTGCACAAATACAAGAGAGTAGTAACTCCCTGACAGGGCAGAGGGAGGGATGTATCTGGAAGAAACTGGGAGTCCACCCCTCCTTGGCCTCCGGTTCAGGATGCATACCAAACACACACACCCTGTTTTCAGCCCAAGGAGAAGAGAGGGAGGAGGAGAGGAGGGTGGGGAAGAGGGGTCATCAGTTGGGCATAGTGAGTTAGGGATGAGAGGAAGACAGGAGGATACAGAGGAAAAAGGAGAGGTCGTGGGTTAGCAGTAGTGAGTGACTTCTAGGAAAGTGGAGAACATCAACAAGTTCCAGGAAGAGGTGACAGGTGGCAGACCAGAACCATATGTGGTCACCACCAAACTCACAGAACTCTGTGTAGCCTGCACCACGTAGCACACTTCAGGAGCTCTGTGTAGCCTGCACCAGGAGCTCGGTGTAGCCTGCACCAGGAGCTCTGTGTAGCCTGCACCACGTAGCACACTTCAGGAGCTCTGTGTAGCCTGCACCAGGAGCTCTGTGTAGCCTGCACCAGGAGCTCTGTGTAGCCTGCACCAGGAGCTCTGTGTAGCACGCTACAGATCTGTACTGTAGTCACCAGCAGAGTTTCCC
The DNA here is from genome assembly GCF_964263955.1 of Coregonus lavaretus. NCBI lineage: Eukaryota > Metazoa > Chordata > Actinopteri > Salmoniformes > Salmonidae > Coregonus > Coregonus lavaretus. The sequence goes on from NW_028166613.1 coordinate 118,990, forward strand.
CCTACATTCTGTTTGCTTAGGTGGGCTGCCAAGGCCTCCTGTGGTGATAACCTCCCATCAACCAGGCAGCCTCAGGAATGGGGTATGTTGAGTCAAACACCTTGGTTGTTGTGGAACCAAATGTCATCTCCTCCTCACAAGACCTAGACCATTAGGCATACAGTATGTAAAGGGAAACTTACATTTACATTTTAGTCATTTAGCAGACGCTCTTATCCAGAGCGACTTACAGTTAGTGAGTGCATTCATTTTTTGGGGGGGGACTTGCTACTCCATAAAAAGTATGTCTGCATGTTTCACTTTGCATGTCTACAGTGGAGACTGGTTGGTAAACAACAGGGCTCTGACAGGTTGCTGACAGACTGAAGTCTTCCCTGAATTGCAACGGAACATTCATAAAACTTTTAGATATTATATCATACTGAATATGAATATCATGCTGAATATGAATATCATGCTGATGAACTGAAGTTTGACCTGAACCACTGTGTACCAATCATAGATAAAAACTCATTAGCAGGCTGCCTGACAGAACATTTCATAAACAGTTGTTAGATGTGAATCATCCAATGTTGTGGTGTCTACTAATGAAGTTTGCCCTGGACAGGGTTACATGGAGAGGACAGGGATTGGTGCCATGCAGTATTTAGTATTAGCAGTGGTGTAAAGTACTTAAGTAAAAATACTTCAAAGTACTACTTAAGTAGTATCTATACTTTACTTTTTATATTTTTGACTACTTTTACTTCTACATTCCTAAAGAAAATAATGTACTTTTTACTCCATACATTTCCCCTTACACCCAAAAGTACTCATTACATTTTGAATGCTTAGCAGGACAGGAAAATTGTCCAATTCACACACTTATCAAGAGAATGTCCCTGGCCATCTCCACTGCCCCGGATCTGGCAGGCTCACTAAACACGAATGCTTCATTTCTAAATTATGTCTGAGTGTTGGAGTGTGCCCCTGGCTATCCGTAAAAAATAAAATAAAACTGCTTTTCTTAATATAAGGAACTTGAAATTATTTATACTTTTACTTCTGATACTTAAGTATATTTTAGCAATTACATTTACTTTTGATACTTAAGTACATTTAAAACAGACTTTTAGACTTTTACTCAAGTAGTATTTTACTGGGTGACTTTCACTTTTACTCAAGTCATTTTCTATTAAGGTATCTTTACTTTTACTCAAGTATGACAATTGGGTACTTTTTCCACCACTGAGTATTAGTACAGCATGCTGGAGTTACAACTGATGCAGTGCAGAACAGTTCTATTTCCACACACACACTATGCCTGTTGAGCACCCTGTCCTGAACACAAGGGGAGTGGAGGGGAGGGAGTGTGTGTGTGTGTACATTGGGGCAGGAATTCAGGCAGAAGCTATGCAGAGACAGCAGGCCAGCCAGCAGCTAAACTATAGTGCCCTGGCCCTGAGTTATGCAGAAGAGGCCCAGCCAAGCCCAGCTCTGTGGCCAATCTCTTTGTTCACATGAAACCTACCCCATCCCATGTAATGCTACTCACTCTGTCTGTGGCAATGGGACATCACCCTGTGCATGCTTGTTGTGCTCACATGAGCAGTTAGTTGCATAAAATGAACTTCTAGTTATAGAGGCATCATGTGAAACTGCTCTAGGCCATCTGTTGTAAGGCATCAATGAAGAATCACAAATAAGCACGAATGACAGTAGCAGAGCTGTTCCTACTGCTCCTTAAAGCTCATAACTAAGTTGTTCTGGTCTGGCCATGCCTTCCACAACGCAACATGGACATGAAGGATCCACAGCTTTCTGCTCTCCTCAGCCAAACATTCCACCACTCCCTCCCTCGTGCCCTCCCACGTCCTCACTTTTACATTTAAGTCATTTAGCAGACGCTCTTATCCAGAGCGACTTACAGTTAGCGAGTGCATACATTTTCATACTGGCCCCCCGTGGGAAACGAACCCACAACCCTGGCGTTGCAAGCGCCATGCTCTACCAACTGAGCTACAGGGGACTTCAACCATTCTTAGAAAGGAAGGCCTCTCGTTGCACTTCACAATCCTCCCCTCTCTATCTCCCATTCAATTCTATTTAAGGGGCTTTATTGGTATGGGAAACATATGTTAACATTGCCAAAGCGAGTGAAATAGATTATAAACTAAAGTGAAATAAACAATAAAAAATAAACAGTAAACATTACTCACAAAAGTTCCAAAGGAATATAAACATTTCAAATGTCATTATGTCTGTATCCACACAGTGTAACGATGTGCAAATAGGCTATGCTCACTGAGTCTGTACATAGTCAAAGCTGTCCTTAAGTTTGGGTCAGTCACAGTGGTCAGGTATTCTACCACTGTGTACTCTCTGTTTAGGCCCAAATAGCATTCTAGTTTGCTCTGTTTGTTTGTTAGTTCTTTCCAATGTGTCAAGTAATTCTCTTTTTGTTTTCTCATGATTTGGTTAGGTCTAATTGTGTTGCTGTCCTGGGGCTCTGATTGTGTACAGAGCCCCAGGAACAGCTTCCTTAGAGGACTCTTCTCCAGGTTCATCTCTCTGTAGGTGATGGCTTTGTTATGGAAAGTTTTATGAATTGCTTCCTTTTAGGTGTTTGTAGAATTTACCGGCTCATTCCTGGATTTTTTTCAGCCCTCCCTCTCACTCTCCACTTGGCTGGAACAGAATGTTCCTACAGTATTCCTGAAATGCACCAGGGAAGCTGTGGTGGTCTGCAGAGGGGATGTCTCCCTCTCTCCACCCCAATCACCGCCCTAAATCTGGCCCCGCCCACCAATAGGTCATAGGTTAAGAGGAGCTTGTTGTTCACCAATATGCTTTTTCCACCAGTATTTTTCCTCTCCAGAATGTTGTGCCAATTTTACAACCATAACTCCCATTACTATGGCTACTTCACTTACATAATGTGCCATGGTTTTCATATCACGAGATCTGATGTATAGCAGATCCCAACTGACACTACATTTCGCCCAGTGAAAGTTCATTGGGAATCGGTTCCCAACATAACACTTTACATGAGTGTTGTTGTGAACGTGAATTGCAGCAGCCAGTTCACTGGTCAGCGAGTCTACACAGGTCTGAAGTTTGTGTGTGGTAAACAGACAGTACCGAATCCCACCACCAGACTGCTCTGCACTGACTGCACGTAAGCAGCCATGCGGTTAAACCAGTGGGGTTGAACAAGTGAACCTTATTTTTTCCCACATCACCTGAAAAATTCCTTTTTTATTTTCGTCTGTCAATAAGAATATAGCCGTAACAATAATCGAAGAGTGAGGTCCGTTTTAAAAAGATTGGACGCAATATGTATATATATATTTTTTAATGATGCATTGAATTAAGTTGTATTTGAATTTAAAATTTCATATAGCATATCATACGCAATTTCCAACAAACACAGTACGTTGCAAGTTAAACAGACAGAAAAACAGTATGATGCAAGTCAAGCAGACAGATACTGTGGCACTCATCTGCGCATGTTTTATATACGACCAAATAAACTGGTGTCACGAGACAGTGAGGGTTAAGTAAAGTTGATTGCAAGATTTGGGGCAGTAAATGTACGTTTCAAAACATCTATAATTAACGTGAACGTGTTATTTCTATTATTATTATTTCCTTGTACAACATTCGACAAGTTTAGTTCCCCTTTCCCCACAATATAAACGTTAGTTTTCGAGCAGTAAAAAAACAAATGAGCTGGCTAACGTTAGCTAAACTACCCCTGGTACAAACGTGTTGTGCGTGGTGCATGGTTGAACCGGCCGGGTGCTCTTACCTCCGGGCGTTGTGGAGAAGAGAGTACCCCCGGGAGTCTGACTGTAGCATTCGGGGAGCTGAGACCAGTCTTTCAGGGTGAGAACCCGGGTAGGGATGGGGCAACTCTTCGCCTGCTGAGCGTTGGTAGTCATCCTGGGTTTGTTTGGGTTATTCTGATCAACCGCAAACAGACGTTTTGTGTGAAGCTCGGCTGATCTTGCAAATTCGATTGTTTACCAAACAACAAGAAAATCAACAAGTAATTTGCTAACAAGATCCACAACAACAAAAACTTAACTACAACTAGCTACTGTAGCTAACAAAATAAAACAGACTGCAGAGCTGTTCAGGGCGGACGGTTTTGTTGCCAGATAAGTAAAGGTGTCAGCAACTAGAGAGAACGAACTGGGCTGTTGAATATGTTCGCGTGCATTTAATAACTATTAGGATGACTCTGGTCATGTGACGTGTTGTGATTGCTACAGCCATAGATTGCATATATAAAGACAACAGCCGAACTTGATCTCCACGAAGAAGGGCGACTGGTTGGTCAATCAAATGTTAGCTCCGCCTGTGAAGGGTGGAGTATAGGGTGGGGCTGTCCAAAACGGAGTAATATGATCATTTTGATCCAGAAGTAATCCAGTGGATCTAATCTGAAGCGATGGTGTAGAACAGAAAGTAACAAGTCCCAACTTGTTTTACTTGACAACAATGGCAAAGGAAATACATTATTCAGCAGAAACGACACCAGAACATCCATCCAAAAGAGAATAAACTGATTTACATCAACTCACCACATTCTGATAATGTACCTACCTGAATATGACTGTAAACCCAGCCAATGAAGTTATGACATCACTAAACGGATTTGTCTGTGTATTGATACCACTCTGAAGAACATATTCCCATGTACACGTGATCTGTAGCTCAATAGGTAGAGCATGGCGCTTGTAACGCCAGGGTAGTGGGTTCGATCACCGGGACCACCCATACGTAAAAATGTATGCACACATGACTGTAAGTCGCTTTGGATAAAAGCGTCTGCTAAATGGCATATTATTATCTGATTAACACTGTGTAGACAGGTTGGATATAGTGTACATTCATGGCTGCGCAATAAACGTATCACCCGCGTGAGATAAATATATTTAATTGATGTACAGTATTGATTGTTTTATAATACATGTCATGGAAACAGGACGTGTGCTACTTGCATGACATAGGTCTTCATAACTCACGGCACGCGGACAAAACTGAACTGAGCACACACTCACGGTTCCCGAAACGGTTAACTAACATGTGCACTTGCACGCACACACACAGACAGAGGAGTCGGGGGAGGTGCATCTACGACAGACTAAAGTCGGACACTGTGGTTTTCCGACACCACGGCTCAGATCAACATGGCATTGTTGCCATTGTTTATTAAAAATCTGCATTGACCCTTCGCACTGACTATGTACACACCCACATCATATACGCTGCTGCTACTCTATCATATATCCTGATGCCTAGTCACCTTACCCCATACATATTATCTAACCCACCACTCCAGTTCACTGCACATTGTAAATATGGTATTGGCACTGACCCTGCATATACAGTTGAAGTCGGAAGTTTACTTACACTTAGGTTGGAATCATTAAAACTCGTTTTTCAAGCACCACACATTTCTTGTTAACAAACTTATAGTTTTGGCAAGTCAGTTAGGACATCTACTTTGTGCATGAAACAAGTAATTTTTCCAACAATTGTTTACAGACAGATTATTTCATTTATAATTTACTGTATCACAATTCTAGTGGGTCAGAAGTTTACATACACTAAGTTGGCTGTGCCTTTAAACAGCTTGGAAAATTCCAGAAAATTATGTCATGGCTTTAGAAGCTTCTGATAGGCTAATTGACATCATTTGAGTCAATTGGAGGTGTACCTGTGGATGTATTTCAAGGCCTACCTTCAAACTCAGTGCCTCTTTGCTTGACATCATGGGAAAATCAAAAGAAATCAGCCAAGACCTCAGAAAAAAAATTGTAGACCTCCACAAGTCTGGTTCATCCTTGGGAGCAATTTCCAAACACATGAAGGTACCATGTTCATCTGTACAAACAATAGTACGCAAGTATAAACACCATGGGACCACGTAGCCGTCATACCGCTCAGGAAGGGGACGCGTTCTGTCTCCTAGAGATGAACGTACTTTGGTGCGAGAAGTGCAAATCAATCCCAGTACAACAGCAAAGGACCTTGTGAAGATGGGGGAAACAGGTACAAAAGTATCTATATCCACAGTAAAACGAGTCCTATATCGACATAACCTGAAAGGCCGCTCAGCAAGGAAGAAGCCACTGCTCCAAAACCGCCATAAAAAAGCCAGACTACAGTTTGCAACTGCACATGGGGACAAATATCGTACTTTCTGGAGAAATGTCCTCTGGTCTGATGAAAAAAAAATAGAACTGTTTGGCCATAATGATCATCGTTATGTTTGGAGGAAAAAGGGGGATGCTTGCAAGCCGAAGAACACCATCCCAACCGTGAAGCACGGGGGTGGCAGCATCATGCTGTGGGGGTGCTTTGCTGCAGGAGGAACTAGTGCACTTCACAAAATAGATGGCATCATGAGGAAGGAAAATTTTGTGTATATATTGAAGCAACATCTCAAAACATCAGTCAGGAAGTTAAAGCTTGTTCGCAAATTGGTCTTCCAAATGGACAATGACCCCAAGCATACTTCCAAAGTTGTGGCAAAATGGCTTAAGGACAACAAAGTCAAGGTATTGGAGTGGCCATCACAAAGCCCTGACCTCAATCCTATAGAACATTTGTGGGCAGAACTGAAAAAGCGTGTACGAGCAAGGAGGCCTACAAACCTGACTCAGTTACACCAGCTCTGTCAGGAGGAATGGGCCAAAATTCACCCTACTTATTGTGGGAAGCTTGTGGAAGGCTACCTGAAACGTTTGACCCAAGTTAAACAATTTAAAGGCAATGCTACCAAATACTAATTGAGTGTATATAAACTTCTGACCCACTGGGAATGTGATGAAATAAATAAAAGCTGAAGCAAATCATTCTCTCTACTATTATTCTGACATTTCACATTCTTAAAATAAAGTAGTGATCCTAACTGACCTAAGACAGGTAGTTTTTACTAGGATTAAATGTCAGGAATTGTGAAAAACTGAGTTTAAATGTATTTGGCTAAGGTGTATGTAAACTTCCGACTTCAACTGTAGCTTAATGACTTTCTCATGTTGTTATGTATGTGTTTTTGTTCATCTTGGCTTTATTTTTCATTTTTTTATAAAGAAATTGACCTTCAATCACATGATTTTTGTAAAGTTCATGCAGTCGACATGTCGGACAATTTTGTCTGACAATGTTTTACCCCATAATGCAACACACTTCTCAACAAGCTGCTTCAACCATAAACTAAAAGTACAGCTAACATGCTCGTAAAATTAAAGTGTTCAAAAACCATATTAATAGATTGCTTTTTATAAATGTTTTATTGCATTAAACTGCCAGAAATGCTGTTACCAAGGTCATTTCCTTAGTAGGTGAGTTTTTATTGAAATGCCTTTCTTGCAAGCTCTTTCCCAACAACGCAGTAATCAATATCAGGAGTAAAAATATACTATAAAGTAAAGTAGAACAAAAACAAATGAGAAATAGAAATAAGAACACAAGGAAGTAAGTACTACTACTACTGTATATACAAGGTCCGTGCCAATACCTTATTTACAATATACAGGGATACTGGCATGGTAGGGGTAGATATATATAGGGGTAAGGTGACTAGGCATCAAGATATATGATAAACAGAGTAGCAGCAGTGTATATGATGATTGTACGTGTGTGTAGTCAGTATGAATGCATGTTCGTGTTGTGTGTGTGTGGGCAAATGTGTTTGTGTCTCTTTTGGAGTGTCAATGTGAGTGTGTAGAGTCCCGTGAGTGTGTAGAGTACCGTGAGTGTGTAGAGTCCCGTGAGTGTGTAGAGTCCCGTGAGTGTGTAGAGTCCTGTGAGTGTGTAGAGTCCCGTGAGTGTGTAGAGTCCTGTGAGTGTGTAGAGTCCCGTGAGTGTGTAGAGTCATGTGAGTGTGTAGAGTCCCGTGAGTGTGTAGAGTCCCGTGAGTGTGTAGAGTCCTGTGAGTGTGTAGTCCCATGAGTGTGTAGAGTCCTGTGAGTGTGTAGAGTCCTGTGAGTGTGTAGAGTCCCGTGAGTGTGTAGAGTCATGTGAGTGTGTAGAGTCCCGTGAGTGTGTAGAGTCCTGTGAGTGTGCATAAAGTCAGTCCAAATATAAAGTAGGGAGGGTCAATGCAGATAGTCTGTGTAGCCATTTTGTTACAGTGCATTTGGAAAGTATTCAGACCCCTTGACTTTTTCCCACTTTGTTACATTATCGCCTTATTCTAAAATTGATTAAATTATTTTTCCCCCCTCATTAACCTACACACAATACCCCATAATGACAAAGCAAAAACAGGTTTTTAGAAATGTTTGCAAATGTATTAAAAATAAAACACAGAAATATCTTATTTACATAAGTATTCAGACCCTTTGTTATGAGACTCGAAATTGAGCTCAGGGGCATCCTTTTTTTTTTTTTTTTTTTTTGGAAACATCCTGTTTCCATTGATCATCCTTGAGATGTTTCTACAACTTGATTGAGTCCACCTGTGGTAAATTCAATTGATTGGACATGATTTGGAAAGGCACACACCTGCCTATATAAGGTCTTACAGTTGACAGTGCATGTAAGAGCAAGAACCAAGCCATGAGGTCGAAGGAATTGTCCGTAGAGCTCCGAGACAGGATTGTGTCGAGGCACAGATCTGGGGAAGGGTACCAAAAAATGTCTGCAGCATTGAAGGTCCCCAAGAACACAGTGGCCTTCATTATTCTTAAATGGAAGAAGTTTGGAACCACCAAGACTCTTCCTAGAGCCGGACGCCCGGCCAAACTGAGCAATCGGGGGAGAAGGGCCTTGGTCAGGGAGGTGACCAAGAACCCGATGGTCACTCTGACAGAGCTCCAGAGTTCCTCTGTGGAGATGGGAGAACCTTCCAGAAGGACAACCATCTCTGCAGCACTCCACCAATCAGGCCTTTATGGTAGATTGGCAAAGTTTGCCAAAATGGACCTAAAAGGACTCTGACCATGAGAAACAAGATTCTCTGGTCTGATGAAACCAAGCTTGAACACTTCGGCCTGAATGCCAAGCGTCATGTCTGGAGGAAACCAGGCACCATCCCTATGGTGAAGCATGGTGGTGGCAGTATCATGCTGTGGGGATGTTTTTCAGCAGCAGGGACTGGGATACTATTTCAGTAGAAAAATAAAGGTTTTTGCTTTGTCATTATTGGGTATTGTGTGTAGATTGATGAGGGGAAAACATTAGCTATTTAGCAGTCTTATGGCTTGGGGATAGAAGCTGTTCAGGAGCCTGTTGGTGTCAAGACTTGTTGCTCTGATATCGCTTGCCGTGCGGAAGCAGAGAGAACAGTCTATGGCTTGGGTGGCTGGAATCTAACAATTTTCCGAGCCTTCCTTTCCGGGCCTGATATAGAGGTCCTGGATGTTAGAGAGCTCGGCCCAAGTGATGTACTGGGCTGTCCGCACCACCCTCTGTAGCGCCATGCGATCGAGGGCGGTGCAGTTGCCATACCAAGCAGTGATGCAGCCAGTCAAGATGCTTTCAAATGGTACATTTGAGGGCCCATGCCAAATCTTTTCAACCTCCTGAGGGGGAAGAGGCGCTGTCATGCCTTCTTCACGACTGTGTGCGTGGACCATTTTAAGTCCTTAGTGATTTGGACACCGATGTGAGAGAAGTCGGAGCTCAGGGATGATAGACGTTTCCCACTAGTAATCACCAGTTGGAGGGGCGTTCAAGTGGATTTTTCCCAGTTCTATGTGGTAAATACCACCTTCCCACTTGGTTATGTACGCAGCATTAGCTGTCAATGTTAGTTTTTATTAAATGTATCGCGTCGGAGCCACGAGTTGAGTGTACAGATTATATTTTCTAAGATGATAATATATAAGAAATACATTGTGCTGTCACTATCAAACATGCTATTCATTTCAGGGAAATTAAAACACAAAGCCATACCTACACATATACAAAAAAGTGCACTGCCACAAGTACATTTCAATATCTTTATTGAATATTAAGGTAAATATTTCACATTAATACAGGCTACATAAAGTAGAGCCACTATACGACATGAAATGTACTCTCATTTTAACCCTTTTAGTATGTAAACAATTATACATGTATTTACCACTAAAGGGTATTGTGATTTCTTTCTCTCCCCCTGCCTCTCTTTAGGTAATCATCATCCTCTAGTTCTTGGCTGAGTATCATTAGCTACGTCATCATCACCATCATCTTTATCAGGTCAAGCTCTCCCCGAGGAGAGCGAGAACTCTGTACGTGGGTGGAAGTCCTTATTTCTAAGCTACACAGAGCATGGAGCCAGTTGGACAGGCTGTCACCATCAGTTTGGTTGTTCATCAGACATCAACAGGACTTTAAACAGAACTAGGGCCCAGAGTTTTCCCTCCCTCCTGACTCCACCATCATCATAACAGCCCTCACTCAAATGTTAGTATATCTTTATTTCTTATTAAAGAACGGTGTCAAGATAATTTCTCTCCAATTCTTGAAACTCTGCTTTGCTCTCTGTTCTCTACTAAAGTTAACATGTTTTACAATTGTTGGTTTTTGTCTCGTCAGGTTCTTGTTGTCAGTTGGAAATTATATTCATGTTTGTGATGTGTGTGTGCGCGTTTGCTGTCGATGCCGGCTGGCTAGTTGACGTGGTTCAGGTGAACGTGAGGAGCCCAGGTACCAGGCCACACCTGAACGAGGAGGAGGAGGAGGAGGAGAAGAGGAACAGGTGAGAGAGAGGAGGAGGAGATTCCATTAGCAAAAAGAACTGTGTGTGTGTGTGTGTGTATGTGTGTGGATAAAGTCTCACCTGCTGTGGGTCGGTGTTGTCTGAGCTGTTGGGAACCACCTTGATGATGGGGCTCCATGCAGGGTCAGCAGCGTGCAGCCCGTTGAATATGCCCCCCCCCGGACTCTCTCCCATAGGGGGGTGGGGGGGCAGTATGGTCCCTCCATACATCGACATGGCCATACCCTGGAGACAACAAGGTCATTATACACATCACAACAACAAGGTCTATTGACATGGCCCTACCCTGGAGACAACAAGGTCCACTAACTACAGTATATTGACATGGCCCTACCCTGGAAACAACAAGGTCCACTAACTACAGTATATTGACATGGCCCTACCCTGGAGACAACAAGGTCCACTAACTACAGTATATTGACATGGCCCTACCCTGGAGACAACAAGGTCCACTAACTACAGTATATTGACATGGCCCTACCCTGGAGACACGGACAAGAGGAACGGCCATTTGCAAAGGTGTGTGTGTTACCTTGGGGAAGTCCATGTAGTTGTTGGGGTGGTTGATGTGTTGCTGGTGGTAGTTGTTAGCGGGGTTAGAGATGCCGGTGTCATCCTGCTCCATGGGCTGGTACTGGGAGAAGTTGTGGTCCGCCTGCAGCCCAGGGTGCATCATGTGACTGCCCATCAGGGGCTGGGACCAACCTGACATGGCTTCTAGAGGAGAGGGAGACAGGAGGTAAGAGAGACACAGAGAGACACTGTGTGTGTGTGTGTGTGTGGGGCGGTGGGGTGTGTGTATGCCCATCAGCCGTATATCAGGGCTGTAGACATTGGGGATGGAGAGACCAGCGTGGGTTAGAGGTTGTGTGTGAACACATTGATCTGGTGTGTGGCCGTCTGGTATGTTTGTGTGTCCATCTGGTATGTGTGACTACTCACCCGAGGCGCTGCCGACTCCGAAGGACCATATGCCTCCCTGTCCTACAGGAGCGGTGTAGGAGGTCTGGAGGAGAGGAGGGTTGACGGTGGTCTGTCTGATCCTAGCCAGCCTCTCTGTCCCGATGGGAGGAGGCACCTTCCTGTCCTGCTGAATGCTGCCCTGGCCCTGCTTGGCCTGGTGGGGAGGGGGGCCCGGGGGGCCAGACGACAACACCTTGGAGGGAGGGGGCACTGCCTGGGACTCGCCTGGGGAGAGGAGGGGTTAAAGGTTAGGGGTTTTGAGTCTAAAAGACAGTTAGGCAAAACTCTTAAATTGTATTAGTTAAATCAATTATTTTCTGTGTGCTGAATTCCTGGAAAATAAGCTTCATGGGCATTTTAGATTTATTTTCACACATCTGTGTCAGTACCTGATGTGGCAGCGCTCCAGGGGTGAGGGGAGAAGTGCTGTCTGCTGAATGAGGGGGTGCCCACAGCTGCTGGGCCGTGTAGATAGACTGGACTACCAGACATACTGGTAGCATAGCTGGTCAGAGCTACATACAGAGAGAGGAGAGAGAGTTAGAGGCCTATAGACTGCAGGTACACTGGACTACCAGACATACTGGTAGCATAGCTGGTCAGACTCAGAGCTGTAAGACAGGGAGAGAGAGTTGGGGCATATACTGTAAGGTCAAACAAAGTCAAATATATATATTTTCTAATCTACATGGCCCTTTCTTTTACCAATAGGACTGTTGACCATCCTCTGTGAGGCAGAGCGGTATCCAGGGGCCTTGGAGCTGTCTGGAGGAGGGGCCATCATGCCATCCATCTGGCCCATGCCCATGTAGGAGGGGGGGGCAGAATACTGCTGCTCAGGGGGGGAGCGGGCAGGGAGGTGGCACGCACCCCACACCTGGTTGTTACCAACCTAATAGAGAGAAAAAAAATATCAGGTGTGACCCGAAATGAGTAGGCACTGAAGTTTAGGTCACAACCTTCAAACATGTTGTTACTCTATGGCAGCGCTCTCCAACCCTGTTCCTGGACAGCGACCCTCCTGTAGGTTAACTCCAACCCCCTTCCTGGACAGCGACCCTCCTGTAGGTTTTAACTCCAACCCCCTTCCTGGACAGCGACCCTCCTGTAGGTTATAACCCCAACCCTGTTCCTGGACAGCTACCCTCCTGTAGGTTTTCACTCCAACCCCCTTCCTGGACAGCGACCCTCCTGTAGGTTTTAACGCCAACCCTGTTCCTGGACAGCTACCCTCCTGTAGGTTTTAACTCCAACCCCCTTCCTGGACAGCGACCCTCCTGTAGGTTTTTAACTCCAACCCCCTTCCTGGACAGCTACCCTCCTGTAGGTTTTAACTCCAACCCCTTCCTGGACAGCGACCCTCCTGCAGGTTTTTAACTCCAACCCCCTTCCTGGACAGCTACCCTCCTGTAGGTTTTAACTCCAACCCCTTCCTGGACAGCTACCCTCCTGTAGGTTTTCGATCTAACCCCAGCTGTAACTAACCTGATTCAGTTTACCAAACAGCTAATTATTAGAATCAAGTGTGCTAGATTAGGGTTGGAGTTAAAACCTACTGTACGGTAGCTCTCCAGGAACAGGGTTGGAGTATAAACCTACTGTACGGTAGCTCTCCAGGAACAGGGTTGGAGTATAAACCTACTGTACGGTAGCTCTCCAGGAACAGGGTTGGAGTATAAACCTCCTGTACGGTAGCTCTCCAGGAACAGGGTTGGAGTATAAACCTACAGGACGGTAGCTCTCCAGGAACAGGGTTGGAGTATAAACCTACTGTACGGTAGCTCTCCAGGAACAGGGTTGGAGTATAAACCTACTGTACGGTAGCTCTCCAGGAACAGGGTTGGAGTATAAACCTACTGTACGGTAGCTCTCCAGGAACAGGGTTGGAGTATAAACCTACTGTACGGTAGCTCTCCAGGAACAGGGTTGGAGTATAAACCTACTGTACGGTAGCTCTCCAGGAACAGGGTTGGAGTATAAACCTACAGGACGGTAGCTCTCCAGGAACAGGGTTGGAGTATAAACCTACTGTACGGTAGCTCTCCAGGAACAGGGTTGGAGTATAAACCTACTGTACGGTAGCTCTCCAGGAACAGGGTTGGAGAGCCCTGCACTATTGTAACAAAATGTTTTTCTGTTGAGAATAAAACTAGAAATAGTAGAAATGAATGTGTGGTGGCACCCACCTGGTTGTTGTTGTCGAACATGCTGCTGAAATGGTTGAAGAGGGCTGCAGGGCCGAAGTTAGGGGGCATCTGCTGGGGCTTGGCCCCACCATGGACCTGCTGCTGCTGCATCTGAGAGCCGTTCATCAGACCCATGGAGGACTGGGGGTGGTGAGGAGACTGGGGCTGAGGGGGCATGGGGGGCTGGGACTGCTTCGGTTTGGGGTGCTCATGTTGTTGTTGCTGTGTGTTATGGGGTAGGAACGGTTGTTGTTGCTGTGTGTTATGGGGTAGGAACGGTTGTTGTTGCTGGTCGGGGTGTTGGTAGTAGGGCCCTGTCGGGGGCTGCATGCGGTGAGAGACGCGGGGAGCGGGAGCCGAGAAGTGGGGTACGGTGCTGTTGGGGTGTGTGTGTGAGGGGGTGGTGGAGGTTGGGGGGAGGTGGGAGCTTGACTGAGGAGGGAGGAGAGGTGGAGTGGGGTCTGAGGTGGTGGTTAGGGGAGGAGGTGGTTGGTGCTGCTGGCGGGGCTCAGGTTTGGAGGGGGCAGCCATGGCAGAGGCGGTGAAACCACCTGAACTAACCCCATTGTTGACTGAGACGGGCTGGGCCTCCTGAGAGAGGGAGGGGGTCAGCTTCACCTTGCCTGGGGGAGCAGTGGGGGCGCTGGGGGGTGACTTGGGGGGCTGAGAGATGGGGGCGACCTGGGGTTGAGGAGGAGGGTTAGGGGCGTTTGTGGCCGTTAAGCCCGTGTGTTGGTGGGCGGGAGACCCTGTACCTCTCACTGAGTGACTACTACTACTACTGACAGTGTTGGCAGTAACCATGGAGACAGAGTTGACCCCTGTGTGCTTGTGGTCAGAGGAGAACAGCTGTTTCCTGACTGAGGAGGGGGTGGGGGTGCTGGGCTGGGCCCCAGGAGTGGGGTTAGGGGTGTGGGGTGACCCTGTAGTCGTAGCAGCGTGACTGTTTGAGGCACTAGGACTGGAGACAGAGGACCCTGTGGATGATGTGTTGTGATCATTATGACTAGATAAGTTGGATCTGGCCTGGTTGTTACTACTACCACCGTTGTGTTTGGGGGAGCTGTTGGCGCTACCGGGACTCAGCGGCCGCACCGGGAACGGGCCCCAGGTGCTGGCGGCAGGGGAGAAGGTCCCACCAAACTGGGCCATGGGCAGCATGGGGTGTCTGATCTGGTGCATGGTCTGGGCTGCCAGAAGGGCCAGCTGGGGATGGGCGTAGGCCAGGGGGAGAGACACGGGGAAGGGCTGCCTCACCCCAGACGACAGACCCTTACCCATCTTACCCCCTGTCTGAGAGGAGGACTGGAAGGAGACCCCAGAGGACGTGACCAGGGAGCCCAGGGCCTTGGCCCCGACGGTGAGGTTAAGGTTAGCCCCAGTGGGGGTGGGGAAGGGGGCTGAGGTGGTCTTGGAGCCCGGGGCCCTGATGTGGTTCCTGGGGATTAGGTCCTCTAGTTCCTTGGCTGGGTCCTGGATCAGAGAGTTGATCAGCTGGACCGCGTGGCGTGTCGACTCTGTGCCACCTCTGGAATGGACCATCACAACACAGGGGTCAGGGGATGCACTACAATGTACACATTCCATGGACATGGTTCCAACCAATCACAGTATCTCAACTCTTCACTGATATTGTGGAGATCCAGCAGGAGGATTAATAAGACATTACACTTCATTCCTTTTAAATGCTTAGAATCCCCCAGATAAATCAACACATACCTATTCATATTTTCCTCCTATTCAGTTCTCTCTCTCTCTCCCTACCTGATGGTGATCATTCTCTCTCCGTTCTTGTCTTTCTGTTTGTCCACGTCGATGTGTGCTCCCGTCACGTCCTGTATAGCTGTGATGTTGCAGCCTCCTCTACCCATGATCCTCGACACCACCGAGGCCGGCACCGACAGCTTCTTAGACCTGCAGCCCGGAAAAAGAGGTCCATATGGAGTTTAGAACCAGGCCGAAGGACAAGTTCCATGGGGAGCCACGGGGCTGACAACTCACTTTTCCTTATTGCCTAAAACAGTGGTTCCCAACCTGGGGTACTAGGATCCCTGGGGGTACTTGGTCTATCCACAGGGGGTACTTTAGAAGACTCATGAGACCAGAGGTCTACTGGTAAAATGCATGAGTGGGTACTTCAGGGGTACTCCGGGCAGAGCAAAATTAAGTTGGTGGTACAGTAACCAAAAAAGTTTGGGAACCACTGGCCTAAAATTACCTATAGATTTACTTGAAGCATTTCTAGATGGATTTTATGGATGGTGTGTGTGTACCCACCGTCTGACCACCTCCTTCCAGCCCTCCTCTCTCTTCTGTCCCCTCTTGGGGCTGGTGAGGCTCTTGCTGTTGGGGGAGGTGACGGGCAGAGACATGGTCTTAAACTGAGACGGTAGAGAGCTGCTCAGGGTCAACTCACTCATGTCTGGAGCTCTGAGAGGTTGGGCAGAGAGAGAGGAACAGAGAGAAAGAGGGGGGAGAGAACGAGAGGGGAGGAAGGGAAAGGGATAAAGGTCAAATTGACATTTAATAAGGTTGCTGTTTTTAACTATGCATTTGTATTAGAAATGCACTGTTCTGTGTGATTTGATTGTGCTTGACCAGTTCCTTTAGGAAAACTACAGTTCTTAGTCTAACTCAAAATGTCTCTCCTTGAAAGTGCTACAGGTCACTCACTTGTGTGTAGGTTTGGAGATGGAGACGGTGACTTGGTTGCCTGGGTGTAGCTGAGGACAGTGTCTCTTTTCCGGGCCTGGCAGCAGGCTGTGAGAGGGGCCAGAGGACGAAGAGGAGGACGAGGAAGAGGAGGAGTAGGAAGAGGAGGGGAGGTCCGGGAGGAAGTTGAGCTCCTGGCTCTTGCCCCCGCTGCTGCTACTCTCACTGGCACAGTCAGTGCTGTCCAGGGGGTCTGAGTCGCTGGTGCCCCCCGCCCCTGTCACCCCCCCGCCCCCGCCCCCACCCCGTGGCTCCCCATGGATCTCGTTGGCCTTGTGCTGTGCCAGCACCACCTGCTGGACAGATGGAATCATCACTGATTAGACACCTTGATTGACTTGCATAGATGGTTTGATGGTATAACTTTGAGTGGGAAAAAG
The DNA here is from genome assembly GCF_964263955.1 of Coregonus lavaretus. Lineage (NCBI taxonomy): Eukaryota > Metazoa > Chordata > Actinopteri > Salmoniformes > Salmonidae > Coregonus > Coregonus lavaretus. The sequence goes on from NW_028166613.1 coordinate 135,936, forward strand.
AAGAGTAGAAATGTGTACATATTTGCAGCCACCCAGAAAAACACATCATAGCTTCACTCTTGTCCTTGAATTTAGCTAGTCTACATTCTATTTAGCAGTCATGTCATCAAAAAATAAGAAAGAAAAGAAAAAAGTGAATCTATTTTAAATACACCAACCGCCTGTGGGTCCTGCAGTATGATTGGTTAATACCTGTGGGTCCTGACATATAATTGGTTCGCTGGGGGACGAGTCCTTGGTCTTGTTCTTCTTGCTTTTGCGGTTGACACTGGTCGTTGTGGCAACACTGGCCCTCTTCTTGCCGAACACACAGCTGAAGGAGGCCGAGGTGGCGGGGATACCGATGGTGGTAGTGGTGGTCGCACTGGGAGGGTCGATGGGGGGGTCCACTTCTGGAGAGGGGGAGGGATGGGTGGAGAGTTGAAGGGATAGTTCTACAATATTACATATTAGACATTTGTTTCCTTACCTTGAAAACTGTCTATGGACAAGGAGTGACTGCAATCTACACTTTGCTTTTGTTAAACTAGCCACTGCAAACAAATGCTAACATCAACATTTTGGGAACAAATTATTAGATATTGAAACCAAGATATAATTTACCCTCAGCGGAGTCATTCTGCTTCTGCATCTCACCGTCTTCCTCCTCCTCCTCCTCCTCCTCCTTGGTCGTCTTCTGCTCCTCCTCCTCCTCCTCCTCCTCCTGCTTTTTCTTCTGTTCCTCCTTCTTCTTCTTGCGTTTCTCCTTGCGTTTCTCTCTCTTGGCTGCCAGGGCCTGCTTCTTGCTCTCCTCTCTGGACTTCTCCAGGTCGAGCTCCTTGAGGAGAATGCTGGCGTTCTTGTTGGCCTCAGCAGCCTGCTGGTCTTTGGCTTTGACGATGGTCTCCATGCACTGGTGGCACTTCTTCAACAACTCCTGAGAGTGAGGGAGGGATGGAGAGTTAGTGGAAACTCAAATCTTTCGAACCCACCGCCATACTTATACAAGCTAAGCCGCATTTGACAGTCAATGATATCCAGCCAACATCCACAGAGTGATCATTCCAAACTGGGGAGGTGTGTTACCTTGTCAGCGATGGTGGCGATGTATCGCATACACTCAATGTCTGAGGGGAACTGGTTGACCTCTTTTACCAGGTACTGAACCACCTTTACATGACCCTGAGAAACACAGACACGCGAGAGAGAGAGAGAGAGAGAGAGAGAGAGAGAGAGATAACTGTAAAATAGGCCAACATTGTTTCAGGCTGGCGGCAACAAGTAAAGAGAGGGGGAAGACTGCAGGGCCTTGTAGAGGAACTAGATAGTGAGGGGGCCAGGTGTTTCACAGGGGAAGGGTCACCCTGCGACATTACCTACCTTGCGGAAGGCAGCCATGAGCGGTGTGATCTTGCGGTTGTCTGCAGCGTCTACGTCGGCCCCGGCCTGCACCAGCAGCTGAACCACGTCAAAATGGCCGCCGTTGGCCGCCAGCCACAAAGGGGTGTTCCCTTTCTTATTGCGCACGTCAATGTGAGCCCCTCTGGAGAACGGAAGAAAAGAGGGAGGAGTTAAGAGAAGATAAATAAACACAGGATAAAAAAAATGAAAGACTGAAAGAAAACATTCCATTTTAGGGAAATTCCTGGCTTCAAAATGAATACCCACTCAGACAAAGAGTGATTGATTGGTTGGTTTAACACCCACCTGTTGATGAGCAGCTCACAGAACTTGTAGTGACCCTTGTCTGCAGCGATGGTGAGGGCTGTGTCTCGGGACGAGGGGACAGGAGGGGCGTTGACATCAGCCCCTTTATCCAGCAGCACCCGGCCGACCTCAGCATAGCCCCCCGACGCCGCCTCCATCAGAGGGGTCAGACCAGTCTACCAGGGGAGAGGGAGGTCAACATCACATGTACAATATGGGGCCAATCCCTCACTCAAATCATTTAGTCATGCACTGATGTCAATGGGAGACGGAGTGACAATTCTGAAGTTAGGATTCACCAGATCCTATATGTACCTTGGCTCTGGACTCCCTTGATATACTACTATAATATGGACGGCTAACAGTCCGGTCTCCTCACCTTGGCTCTGTGCTCTACGTTGGCCTTGCGGTCCAGCAGCAGACTGACCACCTCCGCCCGGCCCTGGAAGCAGGCCAGAGTGAGAGCCGTGTTCCTGTTGGTCTCGATCTGAGCGTTGATGTCTGAGCCCATGTCCAGCAGCAGCTTGACCGCTGGCACATGACCATTCATCGCTGCCAGCATCAGGGGAGAGATACCCAGCTTACTGCCCGTCCTAGAGAGAGAGACAGAGAGAGAGAGCGACAGAGAGAGAGAGAGAGCGACAGAGAGAGAGAGAAAGCGACAGAGAGAGAGAGAGAGAGCAACAGAGAGAGAGAGAGAGAGAGCGACAGAGAGAGAGAGAGAGCGACAGAGAGAGAGAGAGAGAGCGACAGAGAGAGAGAGAGAGCGACAGAGAGAGAGAGAGCGACAGAGAGAGAGAGAGCGACAGAGAGAGAGAGAGCGACAAAGAGAGAGAGCGACAAAGAGAGAGAGCGACAAAGAGAGAGCGACAGAGAGAGAGAGCGACAGAGAGAGAGAGCGACAGAGAGAGAGAGCGACAGAGAGAGAGAGCGACAGAGAGAGAGAGCGACAGAGAGAGAGAGCGACAGAGAGAGAGAGCGACAGAGAGAGAGAGCGACAGAGAGAGAGAGCGACAGAGAGAGAGAGCGACAGAGAGAGAGAGCGACAGAGAGAGAGAGCGACAGAGAGAGCGACAGAGAGACAGTGACAGAGAGGAAAAAAGTTGGAGGGAGGATTTTATCAATGAGTGAGATACGCGAGGAGAGGTGCTTTCACTACCAAAGATGCAGTCATCACTCATTTAAACAACCCAGTGGAAGTTTCTGATGTAAGAAATGCTATTTCATAAATAAATGTATTTGATCAAGACCTGGAAAAGTAGTGGTATCAGTTAGAAGAGAAGAGAAAATAAGATGTGATCTTGTCACGTCCCGCCCAGTACCTGGAGTTGATCTCTGAGCCGGCGTTGAGGAGGATCTTGATGATGTTGACATAGCCTCCGGACGCCGCCAGGCTCAAAGGGGTGTAGTCTGACACGTTACGATGCTCTTTATTGGCTCCTCGCAACAGCAACGATTCCACCACCTAGGAGAGGAGAGACAAGAGGAGAGGGGACGGGACAAGGAAATGAAAGTTATTTGTAAGTACTGGGACATAGTCTTTATTATGTTTGCAATATGCTATTGCAGTCAGTGAAAGGTGAGTTGATTCAGTGAGTCGTTTCAGTGTGGTTTCATAGAAGGGAAGTGAGCGTGTACCATAGAATTACATATTAGAAATAATACAAAACTGATTTAAATCTGATCTCTTGGTGTGTACCTCCTGTCGTCCCCCTGAGCAGGCCAGGGAGAGGGGCGTGTCTTTGGTTCTCTCTGACTGGGCCTCTATGTCACCCCCTTTATCCAGAAGGACCTCCACCACACCTACGTGGCCCGCTGTCGCAGCCAGGATCAGAGGGGTGAACCCTGGGGAGAGGAAGAGGAGAGGGTCAGAACCAGATATCCAGATTCACCCAATACAAACTGAAGCACTTTGAACACTGTATAAACCCTACCTTGGATGTAAGAAAACAAATATTCCTGATTAATCAGAAATTAAAACATGTCTGACAGATATCCAGGCCCAACTAACACTCAGAATAAACAGTAACTTCATGTGTGTGTTACCTTTCTTGTCGCGGTGCTCGATGTTGGCTCCTCGTGCGATGAGAACAGACACCAGCTCCTCGTGTCCTCCGGCACATGCCAGCGTCAGCGCTGTGTCATGGTTACTCTCCGTCTGAAGGGAGAGGGACACACACATTTACAACAACGCTGTGGGTATGTGTGTGTCTCTCAGTCTCGAATGTGTGTATGGGTGACCATGGGCTTTACATGAGCATCGATAACCACAGTGTGTGTGTGAGCAGTGACTTACGTGTGCGTCGATGTCCACAGAGGGGTAGAGGGGCAGTGGGGAGGGGGGCGAGCCCATGTTGGAGGGGGTCTGTGACAGGGGGTCAGACAGGGGGGTGGGGGACGTCGTAGTGTTCAGCATGGGTACTCTGCTGCTCACTGCTGCTGGAACAGAGAAAGAAGGAGAGAAACAGGGGAGGAGAAAGACAGAGAGAGACAGAAAGAGAGACAGAAAGAGAGACAAAGACCAAGAGAAGAGTTAGTATTTGTTACTTTTCAGGCATTTCTTCTGGGGAATTTGTTCATCAGTTCTGTTCTTTCAAATCATTGCAGTTGAAGGAAAGGAGACAGTATACTAAGGAGGAAATGAGTTAAGACTATTGAGATGCACCCACCCAGAGCAGGCAGACGGGAACAGCTGTAAGACCACGCTACGCTACACACACTCACCTGCCATGATGTCATCCAGTGTGTCTGTAAGCGTCTGAGCGGGCGTAGCCACCATGAGTCCGTCTGGGGCCTGCTGCCCTACCATCCCTGGTCCTAACCCCTGACCCTGACCCAGACCCAGCATCTGCTGGCCCACCAGTACCCTCTGCAGATCAGGGCTGGTACTGCCAGGGCAGGGGTAGTCGGCTGGGCACGGGCTGTACTCGGGTAGAGGCTGGATGGGCACGAAGGCTGTCTGGAGGGGGGGAGGAGGGGGGTGGAGATGGGAGTGGGGGGAGGGCGAGGGGGGCAGGGGGGGCTGCTGTCCGTCCCTGTAGAGGATAGTGTCCACCTGGGGTAGCTTAGCGTAATCTTCCTCCTCTCCTTCCACCTCTTCTTCTTCATCATCCTCCTCCTCCTCATCGTCGTCATCATCCTGGAATAGAAATGAGGCAAACTTCTAACAATCAAACAAAGCATCTAAAAGTATGAAAGTATGAGTTCTTACAAAACACAGCAGGAATGTGATCAAGAGAAATCAGGATTTGGGCTAGAGGATGGATAAGTCTGTTTCTATTAGATATGAGAGGATGGATAAGTATGTTTCTTTTAGATATGAGGGGATGGATAAGTCTGTTTCTATTAGATATGAGGGGATGGATCAGTATGTTTCTATTAGATATGAGGGGATGGATAAGTCTGTTTCTATTAGATATGAGGGGATGGATAAGTCTGTTTCTATTAGATATGAGGGGATGGATAAGTCTGTTTCTATTAGATATGAGGGGATGGATACGTCTGTTTCTATTAGATATGAGGGGATGGATAAGTCTGTTTCTATTAGATATGAGAGGATGGATAAGTATGTTTCTATTAGATATGAGAGGATGGATAAGTCTGTTTCTATTAGATATGAGAGGATGGATAAGTCTGTTTCTATTAGATATGAGGGGATGAATAAGTGTTTATATTAGATATGAGAGGATGGATAAGTCTGTTTCTATTAGATATGAGAGGATGGATAAGTCTGTTTCTATTAGATATGAGAGGATGGATAAGTCTGTTTCTATTAGATATGAGGGGATGGATAAGTCTGTTTCTATTAGATATGAGGGGATGGATAAGTCTGTTTCTATTACATATGAGGGGATGGATAACTATGTTTCTATTAGATATGAGAGGATGGATAAGTCTGTTTCTATTAGATATGAGGGGATGAATAAGTGTTTATATTAGATATGAGAGGATGGATAAGTCTGTTTCTATTAGATATGAGAGGATGGATAAGTCTGTTTCTATTAGATATGAGGGGATGGATAAGTCTGTTTCTATTAGATATGAGGGGGTGGATAAGTCTGTTTCTATTACATATGAGGGGATGGATAACTATGTTTCTATTAGATATGAGGGGATGGATAAGTCTGTTTCTATTAGATATGAGGGGATGGATAAGTCTGTTTCTATTAGATATGAGGGGATGGATAAGTCTGTTTCTATTAGATATGAGGGGATGGATAAGTCTGTTTCTATTAGATATGAGGGGATGAATAAGTGTTTATATTAGATATGAGAGGATGGATAAGTCTGTTTCTATTAGATATGAGAGGATGGATAAGTCTGTTTCTATTAGATATGAGAGGATGGATAAGTCTGTTTCTATTAGATATGAGGGGATGGATAAGTCTGTTTCTATTAGATATGAGGGGATGGATAAGTCTGTTTCTATTACATATGAGGGGATGGATAACTATGTTTCTATTAGATATGAGAGGATGGATAAGTCTGTTTCTATTAGATATGAGGGGATGAATAAGTGTTTATATTAGATATGAGAGGATGGATAAGTCTGTTTCTATTAGATATGAGGGGATGGATAAGTCTGTTTCTATTAGATATGAGAGGATGGATAAGTCTGTTTCTATTAGATATGAGGGGATGGATAAGTCTGTTTCTATTAGATATGAGGGGATGGATAAGTCTGTTTCTATTACATATGAGGGGATGGATAACTATGTTTCTATTAGATATGAGGGGATGGATAAGTCTGTTTCTATTAGATATGAGGGGATGGATAAGTCTTTCTATTAGATATGAGGGGATGGATAAGTCTGTTTCTATTAGATATGAGGGGATGAATAAGTGTTTCTATTAGATATGAGAGGATGGATAAGTCTGTTTCTATTAGATATGAGAGGATGGATAAGTCTGTTTCTATTAGATATGAGAGGATGGATAAGTCTGTTTCTATTAGATATGAGGGGATGAATAAGTGTTTATATTAGATATGAGAGGATGGATAAGTCTGTTTCTATTAGATATGAGAGGATGGATAAGTCTGTTTCTATTAGATATGAGAGGATGGATAAGTCTGTTTCTATTAGATATGAGAGGATGGATAAGTCTGTTTCTATTAGATATGAGAGGATGGATAAGTCTGTTTCTATTAGATATGAGGGGATGGATAAGTATTTATATTAGATATGAGGGGATGGATAAGTCTGTTTCTATTAGATATGAGGGGATGGATAAGTCTGTTTCTATTAGATATGAGGGGATGAATAAGTGTTTCTATTAGATATGAGAGGATGGATATGTCTTTCTATTAGATATGAGGGGATGGATAAGTTTGTTTCTATTAGATATGAGGGGATGGATAAGTCTGTTTCTATTAGATATGAGAGGATGGATAAGTCTTTCTATTAGATATGAGGGGATGGATAAGTCTGTTTCTATTAGATATGAGGGGATGGATAAGTCTGTTTCTATTACATATGAGGGGATGGATAACTATGTTTCTATTAGATATGAGGGGATGGATAAGTCTGTTTCTATTAGATATGAGGGGATGGATAAGTCTGTTTCTATTAGATATGAGGGGATGGATAAGTCTGTTTCTATTAGATATGAGGGGATGAATAAGTGTTTCTATTAGATATGAGAGGATGGATAAGTCTGTTTCTATTAGATATGAGAGGATGGATAAGTCTGTTTCTATTAGATATGAGAGGATGGATAAGTCTGTTTCTATTAGATATGAGGGGATGAATAAGTGTTTATATTAGATATGAGAGGATGGATAAGTCTGTTTCTATTAGATATGAGGGGATGGATACGTCTGTTTCTATTAGATATGAGGGGATGGATACGTCTGTTTCTATTAGATATGAGGGGATGGATAAGTCTGTTTCTATTAGATACGAGGGGATGGATACGTCTGTTTCTATTAGATATGAGGGGATGGATAAGTCTGTTTCTATTAGATATGAGAGGATGGATAAGTCTGTTTCTATTAGATATGAGAGGATGGATAAGTCTGTTTCTATTAGATATGAGAGGATGGATAAGTCTGTTTCTATTAGATATGAGGGGATGAATAAGTGTTTATATTAGATATGAGAGGATGGATAAGTCTGTTTCTATTAGATATGAGGGGATGGATACGTCTGTTTCTATTAGATATGAGGGGATGGATAAGTCTGTTTCTATTAGATATGAGGGGATGGATACGTCTGTTTCTATTAGATATGAGGGGATGGATAAGTCTGTTTCTATTAGATATGAGAGGATGGATAAGTCTGTTTCTATTAGATATGAGGGGATGAATAAGTGTTTATATTAGATATGAGAGGATGGATAAGTCTGTTTCTATTAGATATGAGGGGATGGATACGTCTGTTTCTATTAGATATGAGGGGATGGATAAGTCTGTTTCTATTAGATATGAGGGGATGGATACGTCTGTTTCTATTAGATATGAGGGGATGGATAAGTCTGTTTCTATTAGATATGAGGGGATGGATAAGTCTTTCTATTAGATATGAGAGGATGGATAAGTCTGTTTCTATTAGATATGAGAGGATGGATAAGTCTGTTTCTATTAGATATGAGGGGATGAATAAGTGTTTATATTAGATATGAGAGGATGGATAAGTCTGTTTCTATTAGATATGAGGGGATGGATACGTCTGTTTCTATTAGATATGAGAGGATGGATAAGTCTGTTTCTATTAGATATGAGGGGATGGATACGTCTGTTTCTATTAGATATGAGGGGATGGATAAGTCTGTTTCTATTAGATATGAGGGGATGGATAAGTCTGTTTCTATTAGATATGAGAGGATGGATAAGTCTGTTTCTATTAGATATGAGAGGATGGATAAGTCTGTTTCTATTAGATATGAGGGGATGAATAAGTGTTTATATTAGATATGAGAGGATGGATAAGTCTGTTTCTATTAGATATGAGGGGATGGATACGTCTGTTTCTATTAGATATGAGGGGATGGATACGTCTGTTTCTATTAGATATGAGGGGATGGATAAGTCTGTTTCTATTAGATATGAGAGGATGGATAAGTCTGTTTCTATTAGATATGAGAGGATGGATAAGTCTGTTTCTATTAGATATGAGGGGATGAATAAGTGTTAATATTAGATATGAGAGGATGGATAAGTCTGTTTCTATTAGATATGAGGGGATGGATACGTCTGTTTCTATTAGATATGAGGGGATGGATAAGTCTGTTTCTATTAGATATGAGGGGATGGATACGTCTGTTTCTATTAGATATGAGGGGATGGATACGTCTGTTTCTATTAGATATGAGGGGATGGATACGTCTGTTTCTATTAGATATGAGGGGATGGATAAGTCTGTTTCTATTAGATATGAGGGGATGGATACGTCTGTTTCTATTAGATATGAGGGGATGGATAAGTCTGTTTCTATTAGATATGAGAGGATGGATAAGTCTGTTTCTATTAGATATGAGAGGATGGATAAGTCTGTTTCTATTAGATATGAGAGGATGGATAAGTCTGTTTCTATTAGATATGAGGGGATGAATAAGTGTTTATATTAGATATGAGAGGATGGATAAGTCTGTTTCTATTAGATATGAGGGGATGGATACGTCTGTTTCTATTAGATATGAGGGGATGGATAAGTCTGTTTCTATTAGATATGAGGGGATGGATACGTCTGTTTCTATTAGATATGAGGGGATGGATAAGTCTGTTTCTATTAGATATGAGAGGATGGATAAGTCTGTTTCTATTAGATATGAGGGGATGAATAAGTGTTTATATTAGATATGAGAGGATGGATAAGTCTGTTTCTATTAGATATGAGGGGATGGATACGTCTGTTTCTATTAGATATGAGGGGATGGATAAGTCTGTTTCTATTAGATATGAGGGGATGAATAAGTGTTTATATTAGATATGAGAGGATGGATAAGTCTGTTTCTATTAGATATGAGGGGATGGATACGTCTGTTTCTATTAGATATGAGGGGATGGATAAGTCTGTTTCTATTAGATATGAGGGGATGGATACGTCTGTTTCTATTAGATATGAGGGGATGGATAAGTCTGTTTCTATTAGATATGAGAGGATGGATAAGTCTGTTTCTATTAGATATGAGGGGATGAATAAGTGTTTATATTAGATATGAGAGGATGGATAAGTCTGTTTCTATTAGATATGAGGGGATGGATACGTCTGTTTCTATTAGATATGAGGGGATGGATAAGTCTGTTTCTATTAGATATGAGGGGATGGATACGTCTGTTTCTATTAGATATGAGGGGATGGATAAGTCTGTTTCTATTAGATATGAGGGGATGGATAAGTCTTTCTATTAGATATGAGAGGATGGATAAGTCTGTTTCTATTAGATATGAGAGGATGGATAAGTCTGTTTCTATTAGATATGAGGGGATGAATAAGTGTTTATATTAGATATGAGAGGATGGATAAGTCTGTTTCTATTAGATATGAGGGGATGGATACGTCTGTTTCTATTAGATATGAGAGGATGGATAAGTCTGTTTCTATTAGATATGAGGGGATGGATACGTCTGTTTCTATTAGATATGAGGGGATGGATAAGTCTGTTTCTATTAGATATGAGGGGATGGATAAGTCTGTTTCTATTAGATATGAGAGGATGGATAAGTCTGTTTCTATTAGATATGAGAGGATGGATAAGTCTGTTTCTATTAGATATGAGGGGATGAATAAGTGTTTATATTAGATATGAGAGGATGGATAAGTCTGTTTCTATTAGATATGAGGGGATGGATACGTCTGTTTCTATTAGATATGAGGGGATGGATACGTCTGTTTCTATTAGATATGAGGGGATGGATAAGTCTGTTTCTATTAGATATGAGAGGATGGATAAGTCTGTTTCTATTAGATATGAGAGGATGGATAAGTCTGTTTCTATTAGATATGAGGGGATGAATAAGTGTTAATATTAGATATGAGAGGATGGATAAGTCTGTTTCTATTAGATATGAGGGGATGGATACGTCTGTTTCTATTAGATATGAGGGGATGGATAAGTCTGTTTCTATTAGATATGAGGGGATGGATACGTCTGTTTCTATTAGATATGAGGGGATGGATACGTCTGTTTCTATTAGATATGAGAGGATGGATAAGTCTGTTTCTATTAGATATGAGGGGATGGATACGTCTGTTTCTATTAGATATGAGGGGATGGATAAGTCTGTTTCTATTAGATATGAGGGGATGGATACGTCTGTTTCTATTAGATATGAGGGGATGGATAAGTCTGTTTCTATTAGATATGAGGGGATGGATAAGTCTGTTTCTATTAGATATGAGGGGATGGATAAGTCTGTTTCTATTAGATATGAGGGGATGGATAAGTCTGTTTCTATTAGATATGAGGGGATGAATAAGTGTTTCTATTAGATATGAGAGGATGGATAAGTCTGTTTCTATTAGATATGAGAGGATGGATAAGTCTGTTTCTATTAGATATGAGAGGATGGATAAGTCTGTTTCTATTAGATATGAGGGGATGAATAAGTGTTTATATTAGATATGAGAGGATGGATAAGTCTGTTTCTATTAGATATGAGGGGATGGATACGTCTGTTTCTATTAGATATGAGGGGATGGATAAGTCTGTTTCTATTAGATATGAGGGGATGGATACGTCTGTTTCTATTAGATATGAGGGGATGGATAAGTCTGTTTCTATTAGATATGAGAGGATGGATAAGTCTGTTTCTATTAGATATGAGGGGATGAATAAGTGTTTATATTAGATATGAGAGGATGGATAAGTCTGTTTCTATTAGATATGAGGGGATGGATACGTCTGTTTCTATTAGATATGAGGGGATGGATAAGTCTGTTTCTATTAGATATGAGGGGATGGATACGTCTGTTTCTATTAGATATGAGGGGATGGATAAGTCTGTTTCTATTAGATATGAGGGGATGGATAAGTCTTTCTATTAGATATGAGAGGATGGATAAGTCTGTTTCTATTAGATATGAGAGGATGGATAAGTCTGTTTCTATTAGATATGAGGGGATGAATAAGTGTTTATATTAGATATGAGAGGATGGATAAGTCTGTTTCTATTAGATATGAGGGGATGGATACGTCTGTTTCTATTAGATATGAGAGGATGGATAAGTCTGTTTCTATTAGATATGAGGGGATGGATACGTCTGTTTCTATTAGATATGAGGGGATGGATAAGTCTGTTTCTATTAGATATGAGGGGATGGATAAGTCTGTTTCTATTAGATATGAGAGGATGGATAAGTCTGTTTCTATTAGATATGAGAGGATGGATAAGTCTGTTTCTATTAGATATGAGGGGATGAATAAGTGTTTATATTAGATATGAGAGGATGGATAAGTCTGTTTCTATTAGATATGAGGGGATGGATACGTCTGTTTCTATTAGATATGAGGGGATGGATACGTCTGTTTCTATTAGATATGAGGGGATGGATAAGTCTGTTTCTATTAGATATGAGAGGATGGATAAGTCTGTTTCTATTAGATATGAGAGGATGGATAAGTCTGTTTCTATTAGATATGAGGGGATGAATAAGTGTTAATATTAGATATGAGAGGATGGATAAGTCTGTTTCTATTAGATATGAGGGGATGGATACGTCTGTTTCTATTAGATATGAGGGGATGGATAAGTCTGTTTCTATTAGATATGAGGGGATGGATACGTCTGTTTCTATTAGATATGAGGGGATGGATACGTCTGTTTCTATTAGATATGAGGGGATGGATACGTCTGTTTCTATTAGATATGAGGGGATGGATAAGTCTGTTTCTATTAGATATGAGGGGATGGATACGTCTGTTTCTATTAGATATGAGGGGATGGATAAGTCTGTTTCTATTAGATATGAGAGGATGGATAAGTCTGTTTCTATTAGATATGAGAGGATGGATAAGTCTGTTTCTATTAGATATGAGAGGATGGATAAGTCTGTTTCTATTAGATATGAGGGGATGAATAAGTGTTTATATTAGATATGAGAGGATGGATAAGTCTGTTTCTATTAGATATGAGGGGATGGATACGTCTGTTTCTATTAGATATGAGGGGATGGATAAGTCTGTTTCTATTAGATATGAGGGGATGGATACGTCTGTTTCTATTAGATATGAGGGGATGGATAAGTCTGTTTCTATTAGATATGAGAGGATGGATAAGTCTGTTTCTATTAGATATGAGGGGATGAATAAGTGTTTATATTAGATATGAGAGGATGGATAAGTCTGTTTCTATTAGATATGAGGGGATGGATACGTCTGTTTCTATTAGATATGAGGGGATGGATAAGTCTGTTTCTATTAGATATGAGGGGATGGATACGTCTGTTTCTATTAGATATGAGGGGATGGATAAGTCTGTTTCTATTAGATATGAGGGGATGGATAAGTCTGTTTCTATTAGATATGAGGGGATGGATAAGTCTGTTTCTATTAGATATGAGGGGATGGATAAGTCTGTTTCTATTAGATATGAGGGGATGAATAAGTGTTTCTATTAGATATGAGAGGATGGATAAGTCTGTTTCTATTAGATATGAGAGGATGGATAAGTCTGTTTCTATTAGATATGAGAGGATGGATAAGTCTGTTTCTATTAGATATGAGGGGATGAATAAGTGTTTATATTAGATATGAGAGGATGGATAAGTCTGTTTCTATTAGATATGAGAGGATGGATAAGTCTGTTTCTATTAGATATGAGAGGATGGATAAGTCTGTTTCTATTAGATATGAGAGGATGGATAAGTCTGTTTCTATTAGATATGAGAGGATGGATAAGTCTGTTTCTATTAGATATGAGGGGATGGATAAGTATTTATATTAGATATGAGGGGATGGATAAGTCTGTTTCTATTAGATATGAGGGGATGGATAAGTCTGTTTCTATTAGATATGAGGGGATGAATAAGTGTTTCTATTAGATATGAGAGGATGGATATGTCTTTCTATTAGATATGAGGGGATGGATAAGTTTGTTTCTATTAGATATGAGGGGATGGATAAGTCTGTTTCTATTAGATATGAGAGGATGGATAAGTCTGTTTCTATTAGATATGAGGGGATGGATAAGTCTGTTTCTATTAGATATGAGGGGATGGATAAGTCTGTTTCTATTACATATGAGGGGATGGATAACTATGTTTCTATTAGATATGAGGGGATGGATAAGTCTGTTTCTATTAGATATGAGGGGATGGATAAGTCTGTTTCTATTAGATATGAGGGGATGGATAAGTCTGTTTCTATTAGATATGAGGGGATGAATAAGTGTTTCTATTAGATATGAGAGGATGGATAAGTCTGTTTCTATTAGATATGAGAGGATGGATAAGTCTGTTTCTATTAGATATGAGAGGATGGATAAGTCTGTTTCTATTAGATATGAGGGGATGAATAAGTGTTTATATTAGATATGAGAGGATGGATAAGTCTGTTTCTATTAGATATGAGGGGATGGATACGTCTGTTTCTATTAGATATGAGGGGATGGATACGTCTGTTTCTATTAGATATGAGGGGATGGATAAGTCTGTTTCTATTAGATACGAGGGGATGGATACGTCTGTTTCTATTAGATATGAGGGGATGGATAAGTCTGTTTCTATTAGATATGAGAGGATGGATAAGTCTGTTTCTATTAGATATGAGAGGATGGATAAGTCTGTTTCTATTAGATATGAGAGGATGGATAAGTCTGTTTCTATTAGATATGAGGGGATGAATAAGTGTTTATATTAGATATGAGAGGATGGATAAGTCTGTTTCTATTAGATATGAGGGGATGGATACGTCTGTTTCTATTAGATATGAGGGGATGGATACGTCTGTTTCTATTAGATATGAGGGGATGGATAAGTCTGTTTCTATTAGATATGAGGGGATGGATACGTCTGTTTCTATTAGATATGAGGGGATGGATAAGTCTGTTTCTATTAGATATGAGAGGATGGATAAGTCAGTTTCTATTAGATATGAGGGGATGAATAAGTGTTTATATTAGATATGAGAGGATGGATAAGTCTGTTTCTATTAGATATGAGGGGATGGATACGTCTGTTTCTATTAGATATGAGGGGATGGATAAGTCTGTTTCTATTAGATATGAGGGGATGGATACGTCTGTTTCTATTAGATATGAGGGGATGGATAAGTCTGTTTCTATTAGATATGAGAGGATGGATAAGTCTGTTTCTATTAGATATGAGAGGATGGATAAGTCTGTTTCTATTAGATATGAGAGGATGGATAAGTCTGTTTCTATTAGATATGAGGGGATGAATAAGTGTTTATATTAGATATGAGAGGATGGATAAGTCTGTTTCTATTAGATATGAGGGGGTGGATACGTCTGTTTCTATTAGATATGAGAGGATGGATAAGTCTGTTTCTATTAGATATGAGGGGATGGATACGTCTGTTTCTATTAGATATGAGGGGATGGATAAGTCTGTTTCTATTAGATATGAGGGGATGGATAAGTCTGTTTCTATTAGATATGAGAGGATGGATAAGTCTGTTTCTATTAGATATGAGAGGATGGATAAGTCTGTTTCTATTAGATATGAGGGGATGAATAAGTGTTTATATTAGATATGAGAGGATGGATAAGTCTGTTTCTATTAGATATGAGGGGATGGATACGTCTGTTTCTATTAGATATGAGAGGATGGATAAGTCTGTTTCTATTAGATATGAGAGGATGGATAAGTCTGTTTCTATTAGATATGAGAGGATGGATAAGTCTGTTTCTATTAGATATGAGGGGATGAATAAGTGTTTATATTAGATATGAGAGGATGGATAAGTCTGTTTCTATTAGATATGAGGGGATGGATACGTCTGTTTCTATTAGATATGAGAGGATGGATAAGTCTGTTTCTATTAGATATGAGGGGATGGATACGTCTGTTTCTATTAGATATGAGGGGATGGATAAGTCTGTTTCTATTAGATATGAGGGGATGGATAAGTCTGTTTCTATTAGATATGAGAGGATGGATAAGTCTGTTTCTATTAGATATGAGAGGATGGATAAGTCTGTTTCTATTAGATATGAGGGGATGAATAAGTGTTTATATTAGATATGAGAGGATGGATAAGTCTGTTTCTATTAGATATGAGGGGATGGATACGTCTGTTTCTATTAGATATGAGGGGATGGATACGTCTGTTTCTATTAGATATGAGGGGATGGATACGTCTGTTTCTATTAGATATGAGGGGATGGATAAGTCTGTTTCTATTAGATATGAGAGGATGGATAAGTCTGTTTCTATTAGATATGAGAGGATGGATAAGTCTGTTTCTATTAGATATGAGGGGATGAATAAGTGTTAATATTAGATATGAGAGGATGGATAAGTCTGTTTCTATTAGATATGAGGGGATGGATACGTCTGTTTCTATTAGATATGAGGGGATGGATAAGTCTGTTTCTATTAGATATGAGGGGATGGATACGTCTGTTTCTATTAGATATGAGGGGATGGATACGTCTGTTTCTATTAGATATGAGGGGATGGATACGTCTGTTTCTATTAGATATGAGGGGATGGATAAGTCTGTTTCTATTAGATATGAGGGGATGGATACGTCTGTTTCTATTAGATATGAGGGGATGGATAAGTCTGTTTCTATTAGATATGAGAGGATGGATAAGTCTGTTTCTATTAGATATGAGGGGATGAATAAGTGTTTATATTAGATATGAGGGGATGGATACGTCTGTTTCTATTAGATATGAGGGGATGGATAAGTCTGTTTCTATTAGATATGAGGGGATGGATACGTCTGTTTCTATTAGATATGAGGGGATGGATAAGTCTGTTTCTATTAGATATGAGAGGATGGATAAGTCTGTTTCTATTAGATATGAGGGGATGAATAAGTGTTTATATTAGATATGAGAGGATGGATAAGTCTGTTTCTATTAGATATGAGGGGATGGATACGTCTGTTTCTATTAGATATGAGGGGATGGATAAGTCTGTTTCTATTAGATATGAGGGGATGGATACGTCTGTTTCTATTAGATATGAGGGGATGGATAAGTCTGTTTCTATTAGATATGAGAGGATGGATAAGTCTGTTTCTATTAGATATGAGAGGATGGATAAGTCTGTTTCTATTAGATATGAGAGGATGGATAAGTCTGTTTCTATTAGATATGAGGGGATGAATAAGTGTTTATATTAGATATGAGAGGATGGATAAGTCTGTTTCTATTAGATATGAGGGGATGGATACGTCTGTTTCTATTAGATATGAGAGGATGGATAAGTCTGTTTCTATTAGATATGAGGGGATGGATACGTCTGTTTCTATTAGATATGAGGGGATGGATAAGTCTGTTTCTATTAGATATGAGGGGATGGATAAGTCTGTTTCTATTAGATATGAGAGGATGGATAAGTCTGTTTCTATTAGATATGAGAGGATGGATAAGTCTGTTTCTATTAGATATGAGGGGATGAATAAGTGTTTATATTAGATATGAGAGGATGGATAAGTCTGTTTCTATTAGATATGAGGGGATGGATACGTCTGTTTCTATTAGATATGAGGGGATGGATACGTCTGTTTCTATTAGATATGAGGGGATGGATACGTCTGTTTCTATTAGATATGAGGGGATGGATAAGTCTGTTTCTATTAGATATGAGAGGATGGATAAGTCTGTTTCTATTAGATATGAGAGGATGGATAAGTCTGTTTCTATTAGATATGAGGGGATGAATAAGTGTTTATATTAGATATGAGAGGATGGATAAGTCTGTTTCTATTAGATATGAGGGGATGGATACGTCTGTTTCTATTAGATATGAGGGGATGGATAAGTCTGTTTCTATTAGATATGAGGGGATGGATACGTCTGTTTCTATTAGATATGAGGGGATGGATAAGTCTGTTTCTATTAGATATGAGAGGATGGATAAGTCTGTTTCTATTAGATATGAGGGGATGGATAAGTCTGTTTCTATTAGATATGAGAGGATGTATAAGTCTGTTTCTATTAGATATGAGGGGATGGATAATGCCAGAAAATCAGAAACTCTTGATTATTCAGAAATAATCACATTCCTTCAGATCAAAATGACAACAAAAAAAAACAGACCACCACCAACAACAACTCCTAACCTCCTCCTCCTCTTCCTCCTCTCTGTTCCCCTCCTCGTCAGACCCTGTATCCGACCCGGGCTGTGTGTGCGTGTTAACCCCCGGTGGTGCTGTGAGGGCCCCAGGCATGGTAGTGTTGGCCCCTACCCCCGGCCCTGGCCCCGGGTCCTGGCCTGCCTCCTGCTCCTCCTTCATGCCCTTGGCCTCCATGTACTCTTTGGTGAACTGCTGCTGGGTCTTCAACTGCAGCTGGCGCTCCACCTTCTGCAGCTCCTTCAGAATCTTCTTCTTCTTCTGGACCTAGAAGACACGTACGCCACGGGGTGGGTTAGGGTGAATCAGACCTATAGTTCTATGGTCAGACCTTGCTCATCCATTAGTTGAAAGATGGGTGGAGCTATCAACATATTTCCGAGACCTATCTGGTCCCTTCAGACCTGGGTGGTGTTCCTTAGGCACCAAACGGGGATGGAACTACCTGGACTGCCTGGAATAACAAACCCACATTTTCACTTCGTGTTGCAAAAAGTTAAAACATTTGTGTGCCCTATACCTGTATTGAGGGTCTTGGACAGCGTTTCCCAAACTCGGTCCTGGGGACCCCAAGGGTAATGAAATCATCATCAAGCTTTGATTATTTTAAAATCAGCCGTGTAGTGCTAAGGCAAAAACCAAAACATGCACCCCTTGGGGTCCCCAGGACAGAGTTTGGGAAACGTTGGTCTATGACCTCATCCCCACTAGTAATTCAATAGGATCTCTGTGGTCCTATACCTATGAATGATCCCCTCTGTCTGTCTGCTCTCACCTGCTCCTCCCGGCTCTTCTTCAGCTCTTCGATCTTGTCTTTGGTGAGCGGCTCTCCCTGGATCAGTTCCAGAGACTGCAGCTGGGCCTTCTCTATGGCTGAGATCCTCTGGCCCAGCTCATTAAGCTTCCCCTCCGTCTCCTCCACGATACACTCCAGGGGCTGGCACAGGTGGAATGGGGGCAAGGCCTCTGCATCCCCGGGACCCGGGCCGGGACGCACCCCTCCTGGACTGGAGGGGCTGGGAGGGAGGGCAGCCTGTCTCTGCTTGGACGAACCTGGAGAGGAGGGATGGAGGACGAGGGATGAAGAGGAGGGAGAGAGATGGAGGGAACAAGGAATGATAGCAGGATTAGGTCACATTACAATAAAGCCAATTCATCATCAGTTGAAGTCACGTCATCGTTAGACACTTTTGATATATATAACAGGCCAAGCCAAGGCTCTCCGTTTCTAAGAGGCCAAGCCAAGGCTCTCCGTTTCCAAGAGGCCAAGCCAAGGCTCTCCGTTTCTAACAGGCCAAGCCAAGGCTCTCCGTTTCCAAGAGGCCAAGCCAAGGCTCTCCGTTTCTAACAGGCCAAGCCAAGGCTCTCCGTTTCCAAGAGGCCAAGCCAAGGCTCTCCGTTTCTAAGAGGCCAAGCCAAGGCTCTCCGTTTCTAAGAGGCCAAGCCAAGGCTCTCCGTTTCCAAGAGGCCAAGCCAAGGCTCTCCGTTTCTAAGAGGCCAAGCCAAGGCTCTCCGTTTCTAAGAGGCCAAGCCAAGGCTCTCCGTTTCTAACAGGCCAAGCCAAGGCTCTCTGTTTTACCTTTGCTGGTGACGGGTGGCGGGGACGTGGTGATGTTGGAGGGGGCTCTGTCTGGCTCCTGGGGGGGCACCACCATGGCCAGGGCCTGGAATGGGACACGAGGAACCTGGGGATAGAAGGGTGGTCGTAAAACATAAAACAACTAGTTAAACACAATTTCCATGCTGACCTGTTTCAATAGCGCAAAACAATTACTTACCTGAAAGGGGTCTTGTGAGGGTGTGTGAGTTTTACCTGAGAGGGGTTTTGTGAGGGGGGTGTGAGTTTTACCTGAGAGGGGTCTTGTGAGGGGGGTGGTGAGTTTTACCTGAGAGGGGTCTTGTGAGGGGGGTGGTGAGTTTTACCTGAGAGGGGTCTTGTGAGGGGGTGTGAGTTTTACCTGAGAGGGGTCTTGTGAGGGGGGTGTGAGTTTTACCTGAGATGGGTCTTGTGAGGGGGATGTGAGTTTTACCTGAGAGGGGTCTTGTGAGGGGGGTGTGAGTTTTACCTGAGAGGGGTCTTGTGAGGGGGTGTGAGTTTTACCTGAGAGGGGTCTTGTGAGAGGGGTGTTGTGAGGGGGGGTGTGAGTTTTACCTGAGATGGGTCTTGTGAGGGGGGTGTGAGTTGGCAGAGGTCAGGCGCGGGGACAGACAGGATGTTGTTAGGGAAGTCTAGCAGGTAGGACACCACGTTGGTGTGGCCGCCCTTAGCAGCTTCAATCAGCATCGTCGAGCCGTCCTATTGGAGGAGAAACAGGAAGTGAGTAAGTCTGAATGAGGCTTCATCACAGTTAACTTTTTCTATTCTGATACTCTTGTTCATATGGCTGAGTTAAACAGCTTTCTTATGAGTTTGATGGTATTGTTTGATGATGGTGTGTGTGTGTTTTCTACCTTCAGTCTTTGTTTGGGGTCAGGTGTGTGTGTGGGGTCAGGTGTGTGTGTGTGTTGAACCTTCAGTCTGTGTGTGGGGTCAGGTGTGTGTGTGGGGTCAGGTGTGTGTGTGGGGTCAGGTGTGTGTGTGGGGTCAGGTGTGTGTGTGGGGTCAGGTGTGTGTGTGTGTTGAACCTTCAGTCTGTGTGTGGGGTCAGGTGTGTGTGTTGAACCTTCAGTCTGTGTGTGGGGTCAGGTGTGTGTGTGTGTGGGGTCGGGTGTGTGTGTGTGTGGGGTCGGGTGTGTGTGTGTGTTGAACCTTCAGTCTGTGTGTGGGGTCAGGTGTGTGTGTGGGGTCAGGTTTGTGTGTTGAACCTTCAGTCTGTGTGTGGGGTCAGGTGTGTGTTGAACATTCAGTCTGTGTGTGGGGTCAGGTGTGTGTGTGTGTGGAACATTCAGTCTGTGTGTGGGGTCAGGTGTGTGTGTGTGTGGGGTCAGGTGTGTGTGTGTGTGGGGTCAGGTGTGTGTGTGTGTGTGTGTGGGGTCAGGTGTGTGTGTGTGGGGTCGGGTGTGTGTGTGTGTTGAACCTTCAGTCTGTGTGTGGGGTCAGCTCCATGCGCCAGCAGCAGTTCTACCACAGCTAGGTGCCCTCCAGCACAGGCCAGAGACACCACCGTGTGGTCCTTGTTAGCTGTCGCTCTGTTCACATTAGCACCTGGACACAAAACACAGGAAAGAAACAATATATACTGCAACATGCAACAATTTCAAAGATTTTACTGAGCTACAGTTCATAGATGGAAAAATCAGTCAATTGAAATAAATAAATTAGGCCCTAAGGATTTCATTAGAATGGGCAGGGGCACAGCCATGAGGGGCCTGGGAGGGCATAGGCCCACCCAATGGGGAGCCAGGCCCAGCCAATCAGAATGAGTTTTTCCCCACAAAAGGGCATTATTACAGACAGAATTACTCCTCAGCACCCCCCCACCCCATCCCCTCTCAGACGATCCCGCAGGTGAAGAAGCCAGATGTGGATGTCCTGGGCTGGCCTGGTTACACGTGGTCTGGGGTTGTGAGGCCGGTTGGATGTGCTGCCAAATTCTCTAAAAACGATGTGTAATGATCATGCTGTTTAATCAGCTTCTTGATATGCCACACCGGTCAGGTGGATGGATTATCTTGGCAAAGGAGAAATGCTCAAACAAATCTGTGCACAAAATTAGAGAGAAATAAGCTTTTGGTGCGTATGGAACATTTCTGGGATCTTTTGTTTCAGCCCATGAAACATGGGAACAACACTTGACATGTTGCGTTTATATTTTTGTTCAGTATATACTTTCATCCACTTTAAACTTCTAAGAATCAATCGTTTCATAATAATAATAGTTCAAAATGGATGTAGATCTTAAAGGAGGGAATTGTACAACAACATAGAATTAGAACCAGTGATTGGAACCGGTTCAGGAACCAGAAAATAACAAACATTTACGAGGAACGAAGGTGATCTATAGTGTTCCGGAACAGAACCATTATTTTAAAAGCATGGGAACCGGTTAATAACGTTATTTTACGCTCCAAGCTATTTTTTCAGTCCCACAAAAAACCACCATCAAAGCACCTATGCAAAGCACTTCCTCTGTCACGTCAACTTCTCCTTCCAGTGTCTGCCATAGTAGGACATAGTTAAGGGCATTGTAGTGGTTTAAAAAAAAAGATGCAGTCTAACCTAACCCACCCTTGCTGATGAGGAACTGCACGGTGCAGAGGTGTCCTGCTCTGGCTGCCTTCATCAGGGGAGTCCTCCCCCCCTCAGACTCATGCTCCTGGAGGACAGACAAAAAGGATGTGGATTTTAGGAGAGGAAATGGGCGGAAAGAAAGAAGGAAAGAAAGAGATAACAGGAGTGTTTGTGTACCAGATCTGCTCCAGTCTGCAGCAGAATGTCGGCCACGTCAGTGTGTCCGTTCTCACACGCGTACGTCAGTGCTGTGTCTCCCGTCGCCGTGGTAGCGTGCACGTTCGCACCTACAGAGAGAAGTCAGAGTTCAGAGCTGACCCAAAAGAAAAACTAACAAGCCCTGTTAAAAGGCAGAGGTTGTCAACTTTACAACAGCCATCTAGTTACTAGGCTAAGTCCTGGAGTCTCACATAAGTTCTCTACAAAAATACTAAAGATCAAACAAAGAATCTTCAATACGACTCCCCATCTCACCTGCAGCCAGGAGGTATTTGACCAGCTCCAGGTGTGTGTGTGTGTACCTGCAGCCAGGAGGTATTTGACCAGCTCCAGGTGTGTGTGTGTGTACCTGCAGCCAGGAGGTATTTGACCAGCTCCAGGTGTGTGTGTGTGTGTGTGTACCTGCAGCCAGGAGGTATTTGACCAGCTCCAGGTGTGTGTGTGTGTACCTGCAGCCAGGAGGTATTTGACCAGCTCCAGGTGTGTGTGTGTGTGTGTGTACCTGCAGCCAGGAGGTATTTGACCAGCTCCAGGTGTGTGTGTGTGTGTGTGTACCTGCAGCCAGGAGGTATTTGACCAGCTCCAGGTGTGTGTGTGTGTACCTGCAGCCAGGAGGTATTTGACCAGCTCCAGGTGTGTGTGTGTGTGTGTGTACCTGCAGCCAGGAGGTATTTGACCAGCTCCAGGTGTGTGTGTGTGTACCTGCAGCCAGGAGGTATTTGACCAGCTCCAGGTGTGTGTGTGTGTGTACCTGCAGCCAGGAGGTATTTGACCAGCTCCAGGTGTGTGTGTGTGTACCTGCAGCCAGGAGGTATTTGACCAGCTCCAGGTGTGTGTGTGTGTACCTGCAGCCAGGAGGTATTTGACCAGCTCCAGGTGTGTGTGTGTGTGTACCTGCAGCCAGGAGGTATTTGACCAGCTCCAGGTGTGTGTGTGTGTACCTGCAGCCAGGAGGTATTTGACCAGCTCCAGGTGTGTGTGTGTGTACCTGCAGCCAGGAGGTATTTGACCAGCTCCAGGTGTGTGTGTGTGTACCTGCAGCCAGGAGGTATTTGACCAGCTCCAGGTGTCCCTCCTGAGCAGCCTCCATGAGAGGCGTGGAGCAGCCCAGTTCGATGTCGGCTCCGGCCTTGATGAGGAAGTCAGCCACCTCCAGGAACCCTCCACAGCACGACAGGGTCAGGGCTGTCTCCTGGGTCTCCTCCGTCTGGGCGTTGATGTTGGCACCTGGAGGGGGAGGAGAGAGACAGAGAGAGCGAGAGAGAGATGGAGGCAGAAATAGAGAGAGATGAGAGAGAGGCTAGTGTCTATATTAGAAGTGAAACCCTCTCCAACAGGCCTGACAAAGTACTTCATTACACACAATAACATAGTATATGCAAGAGCATTGAACAGTGTTCAGGTCTCCATTTATTTTCTAGTTCCATATGATCCCAGTTCATTACCCTGAGCCAGCAGCAGAGCCACCATCTCTTCATGGCCTTCTCTGGCTGCCTCCATCAGAGGGGTATAGCCTTCATCATTCACCTAGACACATTAAAACATCCAGTTACAGGACTCAGTGGCTGAATCCCAAATCACCCCCTTCCCCTGGCCCCTCCACGCACACGTTCACGTGCGCCTCCGTCATTTGCAAAAGTGTCCCAAAGCTGAAGGAATGAAAATGATCAAGGGCGTAGGGGTTAATTAGCCCTTACAGTAGGCACTTAGACTGAGCCTGCAACGCTGCTGGCTTCATAGCGAAGTGAAATCCCATAAGGCACCGTGTTATTTAAAAATTTGCGCAATTTCACACAAAATAATGGAGAGGCGTGCCTAATTATATGACACGTGCATTGGTTTGTAAAATATAAAAAATAACTCCTAAATTAAAGATTTAACTGTTACTGTAAAACGACAGGGAGTATTTGTTCATTTGAATTTCACTCCCCTTTTTACAATTTAAAAATGGATCATGAATTGCATCATTCAAGTCAGTTGTGTGTCCTGAAGTTGATGGGTTTATTGACCCCCTCGCCACTCTCTGGAAGTCACCCTCGGAGAGTGACAGAGGGCCCTCCAAGCGGGTTGGTAAGGGCGAGGCGGTGGTTTGGGATTCACCATCCCTAACCCATCAGATGGCTGTAGCCCTCATCATTCACCTAGATACACATTAAAACATCCACTGTTACAGGACTCTGTGTGTGTTGCTACTCACCTCCTCTAGGTTGGCTCCTCTCTCTATGAGCAGAGCTGCTAGTTCTACGTGCCCGCCGCAGGCTGCCAGGGTGAGGGGCGACTCGAAGGAGTCAGCGGGCATGTTGACCTGCGCCCCGCTGTCCAACAGCAGCCGTGCCACCTCCACATGCCCATCCTGGGACAGGAGACACACACACACACACAGGGACAACATAAGCACCTGAGTGGGTTACACACACACACACACACACACACACACACACACACACACACACACACACTGGAGAGACACGCACACAGACATAAGCACCCGGGTTGCACGCACACATGCAGGGAGAGAGAAGAGAGGGGCTGTGTGTTGGGTCATATGCTCACCATGCAGGGAGAGAGAAGAGAGGGGCTGTGTGTTGGGTCATATGCTCACCATGCAGGGAGAGAGAAGAGGGGCTGTGTGTTGGGTCATATGCTCACCATGCAGGGAGAGAGAAGATGGGCTGTGTGTTGGGTCATATGCTCACCATGCAGGGAGAGAGAAGAGAGGGGCTGTGTGTTGGGTCATATGCTCACCATGCAGGGAGAGAGAAGAGGGGCTGTGTGTTGGGTCATATGCTCACCATGCAGGGAGAGAGAAGATGGGCTGTGTGTTGGGTCATATGCTCACCATGCAGGGAGAGAGAAGAGAGGGGCTGTGTGTTGGGTCATATGCTCACCATGCAGGGAGAGAGAAGAGGGGGGCTGTGTGTTGGGTCATATGCTCACCATGCAGGGAGAGAGAAGAGAGGGGCTGTGTGTTGGGTCATATGCTCACCATGCAGGGAGAGAGAAGAGAGGGGCTGTGTGTTGGGTCATATGCTCACCATGCAGGGAGAGAGAAGAGGGGCTGTGTGTTGGGTCATATGCTCACCATGCAGGGAGAGAGAAGATGGGCTGTGTGTTGGGTCATATGCTCACCATGCAGGGAGAGAGAAGAGAGGGGCTGTGTGTTGGGTCATATGCTCACCATGCAGGGAGAGAGAAGATGGGCTGTGTGTTGGGTCATATGCTCACCATGCAGGGAGAGAGAAGAGGGGGGCTGTGTGTTGGGTCATATGCTCACCATGCAGGGAGAGAGAAGAGAGGGGCTGTGTGTTGGGTCATATGCTCACCATGCAGGGAGAGAGAAGAGAGGGGCTGTGTGTTGGGTCATATGCTCACCATGCAGGGAGAGAGAAGAGAGGGGCTGTGTGTTGGGTCATATGCTCACCATGCAGGGAGAGAGAAGAGGGGCTGTGTGTTGGGTCATATGCTCACCATGCAGGGAGAGAGAAGATGGGCTGTGTGTTGGGTCATATGCTCACCATGCAGGGAGAGAGAAGAGGGGGGCTGTGTGTTGGGTCATATGCTCACCATGCAGGGAGAGAGAAGAGAGGGGCTGTGTGTTGGGTCATATGCTCACCATGCAGGGAGAGAGAAGAGAGGGGCTGTGTTGGGTCATATGCTCACCATGCAGGGAGAGAGAAGAGAGGGGCTGTGTGTTGGGTCATATGCTCACCATGCAGGGAGAGAGAAGAGAGGGGCTGTGTGTTGGGTCATATGCTCACCATGCAGGGAGAGAGAAGAGAGGGGCTGTGTGTTGGGTCATATGCTCACCATGCAGGGAGAGAGAAGAGAGGGGCTGTGTGTTGGGTCATATGCTCACCATGCAGGGAGAGAGAAGAGAGGGGCTGTGTGTTGGGTCATATGCTCACCACGCAGGGAGAGAGAAGAGGGGGGCTGTGTGTTGGGTCATATGCTCACCATGCAGGGAGAGAGAAGAGAGGGGCTGTGTGTTGGGTCATATGCTCACCATGCAGGGAGAGAGAAGAGGGGGGCTGTGTGTTGGGTCATATGCTCACCATGCAGGGAGAGAGAAGAGAGGGGCTGTGTGTTGGGTCATATGCTCACCATGCAGGGAGAGAGAAGAGAGGGGCTGTGTGTTGGGTCATATGCTCACCATGCAGGGAGAGAGAAGAGAGGGGCTGTGTGTTGGGTCATATGCTCACCATGCAGGGAGAGAGAAGAGAGGGGCTGTGTGTTGGGTCATATGCTCACCATGCAGGGAGAGAGAAGAGAGGGGCTGTGTGTTGGGTCATATGCTCACCATGCAGGGAGAGAGAAGAGAGGGGCTGTGTGTTGGGTCATATGCTCACCATGCAGGGAGAGAGAAGAGGGGGGCTGTGTGTTGGGTCATATGCTCACCATGCAGGCTTCCATCAGTGCTGTGTGCATCTCATCCGTCTTATGCTCCTGATCTGCCCCAGCTTCCAGCAGAAACCTCACCATGTCCAGATGACCTGGAGGGAGAGGGGAGGGAGGGATAAATCACTTCATTTAAATTGACATTTTGTTGTCTGAGACTATGAATGTTGTATTGGGGGGGCTATGTGAGCGAGCGCCACAAGAAAACATCTAAAAAAAACAATCAAAAGGGAACACTTGAAGGAGAAGTGAAGAAGAGCGTCACCTTTGTAGCAGGCGAGTGTGAGGGCGCTCTCCTTGAACTCGTTGGAGTGTGTGTTGATCCCGGCGCCGTACTCCAGCAGAACCCTGGCCACATCCACGTGGCCCGCGCTCGCCCCCTCCATTAGGGGGGTGTGGCCGTTCTCGTTGTGGTCCTCGATGTTGGCCCCCTCCTTTAGGAGAACCTTCACCACATCTACGAACCCCCCAGCACACGCATACGTCAGGGCTGTGTTACCTACAGGGGGAGAGACCATACGTCAGGGCTGTGTTACCTACAGGGAGAGAGACCATACGTCAGGGCTGTGTTACCTACAGGGGGAGAGACCATACGTCAGGGCTGTGTTACCTACAGGGGGAGAGACCATACGTCAGGGCTGTGTTACCTACAGGGGGAGAGACCATACGTCAGGGCTGTGTTACCTACAGGGAGAGGGGGAGAGACCATACGTCAGGGCTGTGTTACCTACAGGGAGAGAGACCATACGTCAGGGCTGTGTTACCTACAGGGAGAGGGGGAGAGACCATACGTCAGGGCTGTGTTACCTACAGGGAGAGGGGGAGAGACCATACGTCAGGGCTGTGTTACCTACAGGGAGAGAGACCATACGTCAGGGCTGTGTTACCTACAGGGGGAGAGACCATACGTCAGGGCTGTGTTACCTACAGGGAGAGAGACCATACGTCAGGGCTGTGTTACCTACAGGGAGAGAGACCATACGTCAGGGCTGTGTTACCTACAGGGAGAGAGACCATACGTCAGGGCTGTGTTACCTACAGGGAGAGAGACCATACATCAGGGCTGTGTTACCTACAGGGAGAGAGACCATACGTCAGGGCTGTGTTACATACAGGGGGAGAGACCATACGTCAGGGCTGTGTTACCTACAGGGAGAGAGACCATACGTCAGGGCTGTGTTACCTACAGGGAGAGAGACCATACGTCAGGGCTGTGTTACCTACAGGGGGAGAGACCATACGTCAGGGCTGTGTTACCTACAGGGAGAGAGACCATACGTCAGGGCTGTGTTACCTACAGGGAGAGAGACCATACGTCAGGGCTGTGTTACCTACAGTGAGAGAGACCATACGTCAGGGCTGTGTTACCTACAGGGGGAGAGACCATACGTCAGGGCTGTGTTACCTACAGGGGGAGAGACCATACGTCAGGGCTGTGTTACCTACAGGGAGAGAGACCATACGTCAGGGCTGTGTTACCTACAGGGAGAGAGACCATACGTCAGGGCTGTGTTACCTACAGGGAGAGAGACCATACGTCAGGGCTGTGTTACCTACAGGGAGAGAGACCATACGTCAGGGCTGTGTTACCTACAGAGAGAGGGGGAGAGACCATACGTCAGGGCTGTGTTACCTACAGGGAGAGGGGGAGAGACCATACGTCAGGGCTGTGTTACCTACAGGGGGAGAGACCATACGTCAGGGCTGTGTTACCTACAGGGGGAGAGACCATACGTCAGGGCTGTGTTACCTACAGGGGGAGAGACCATACGTCAGGGCTGTGTTACCTACAGGGAGAGACCATACGTCAGGGCTGTGTTACCTACAGGGAGAGAGACCATACGTCAGGGCTGTGTTACCTACAGGGAGAGAGACCATACGTCAGGGCTGTGTTACCTACAGGGAGAGAGACCATACGTCAGGGCTGTGTTACCTACAGGGGGAGAGACCATACGTCAGGGCTGTGTTACCTACAGGGAGAGAGACCATACGTCAGGGCTGTGTTACCTACAGGGAGAGAGACCATACGTCAGGGCTGTGTTACCTACAGGGAGAGAGACCATACGTCAGGGCTGTGTTACCTACAGGGGGAGGGGGAGAGACCATACGTCAGGGCTGTGTTACCTACAGGGGGAGAGACCATACGTCAGGGCTGTGTTACCTACAGGGAGAGAGACCATACGTCAGGGCTGTGTTACCTACAGGGAGAGAGACCATACGTCAGGGCTGTGTTACCTACAGGGGGAGAGACCATACGTCAGGGCTGTGTTACCTACAGGGAGAGAGACCATACGTCAGGGCTGTGTTACCTACAGGGAGAGAGACCATACGTCAGGGCTGTGTTACCTACAGGGAGAGAGACCATACGTCAGGGCTGTGTTACCTACAGGGAGAGGGGGAGAGACCATACGTCAGGGCTGTGTTACCTACAGGGAGAGAGACCATACGTCAGGGCTGTGTTACCTACAGGGAGAGAGACCATACGTCAGGGCTGTGTTACCTACAGGGAGAGGGGGAGAGACCATACGTCAGGGCTGTGTTACCTACAGGGAGAGAGACCATACGTCAGGGCTGTGTTACCTACAGGGAGAGAGACCATACGTCAGGGCTGTGTTACCTACAGGGAGAGAGACCATACGTCAGGGCTGTGTTACCTACAGGGAGAGGGACCATACGTCAGGGCTGTGTTACCTACAGGGAGAGAGACCATACGTCAGGGCTGTGTTACCTACAGGGAGAGAGACCATACGTCAGGGCTGTGTTACCTACAGGGAGAGGGGGAGAGACCATACGTCAGGGCTGTGTTACCTACAGGGAGAGAGACCATACGTCAGGGCTGTGTTACCTACAGGGGGAGAGACCATACGTCAGGGCTGTGTTACCTACAGGGGGAGAGACCATACGTCAGGGCTGTGTTACCTACAGGGAGAGAGACCATACGTCAGGGCTGTGTTACCTACAGGGGGAGAGACCATACGTCAGGGCTGTGTTACCTACAGGGGGAGAGACCATACGTCAGGGCTGTGTTACCTACAGGGGGAGAGACCATACGTCAGGGCTGTGTTACCTACAGGGGGAGAGACCATACGTCAGGGCTGTGTTACCTACAGGGAGAGGGGGAGAGACCATACGTCAGGGCTGTGTTACCTACAGAGAGAGGGGGAGAGACAGCGTGGCAGAGGGAGAGAAGAACTAGATACTTGTGTTGTCTGTTCGTGATGTTTTAATGGAGCTAGATGGAGCACAAGGACATATTGTCCAAACAGAAATCTAAACGTTTTGGTTTGGACAAAGAATTATGACAAGAAATATCCACACGCACATTGAACAAGGCAGATGGAAAAGGAGTGTGTATTCATACCTGTGGAGGACTGTGCGTTGGCGTCAGCCCCGTGGACCAGGAGCAACTTGACGATGTCGACGTAACCGCCGCTCGCCGCCGCCATCAGGGGCGTGATGTCACCTTTAATCCCCCGGTCCTCCACGTTGGCATGCATGGCCAGCAGCACCTAACAACCAATCACAGCAGGGGTCAGGGATTAGAGGTCATACAATGTCAATGTATGGGTTAGAGAGTTTGTGGGGGACTGAATGTCATTCTGACATAAAATAACCCCCCCCCCAAAAAGAGGAGACACAATGTCTATTTTTGAAAAAGGACGATGACACACTTGTGCACAGACACACGCACTGCACTGTTCTCCCACTCACACAGACCCACCTGTGCGAGTTCATAGTATCCAGCAGAGCAGGCTAGGCAGAGCAGACTCTCTCCCTCCTCAGTGTGTTCGTTGACGCTCCGTCCCTCGTCTAGTAGCTTCCTCACAGCGTTCACGTCTCCGTCCGAACACGCCTCTGCTAGACTACGGCTGAAAATAACCAGACTGCTACAATTACTGCCACTGTGACAGGAGAACACACACACCCCTTACATACTGTACACACACACTTACACAAACACAAACAGACAACTAATGCCCGCATACACACACCTCATAATCACACTTCTACTATTATTTTGACAGAGAAACTACCAGACAACACATGACTAAACTGTTTGATTGAGTGACATATTGATCTCTGAGTTAATACACTGACTGATTGACTGAAATTCTGATATTGATTGCTATATTCAGTGGTTGTCTTCTCATGTATTGATAGATATTTTGATGGATCTATTGATATATGGACTGGGGTAGATACATACTTGTCGGCCTGGCCAGCGTTGAGTGTGTTCTCTGCTCTCATGCGCGTCAGGGCGGCAGCTGCCTCGTCCAGGGCACAGCTCACTGACGACGTCAGCCTCCGCAGCACCTCGGGATCTGCAAAGGCTTTACCATCCGCAGTTGACAGTTTACCAATGCCTTCCGGGTTAAAGGTCATCACAGGCATGGAGGCAAAACCATACCAAAGAAGCCAGGCAGGTGATCGTAGAGGCAAATCCAGCCACAGCCAATCCAATCCATGGTTAGTAGAGGCATTCATAAAAAAACACAGAAACACACAAGCATGGGTTAGATCCAAGTCAGGAAAACTGAGATTTGAGAAGCTTAACTGTCTTGGGTATCTACACTGAGTGTACAAAACATTAGGAACACGTGCTCTTTCCATGACATAGACTGACCAGGTGAAAGTTATGATCCCTTATTGATGTCACTTGTTAAATCCACTTCAGTGTAGGTTAAATAAGGATTTTAAGCCTTGAGACAATTGAGACATGGATTGTGTATGTGTGCCATTCAGAGGCTGAATGGACAAGACGAAAGATTTAAGTGTCTTTGAACAGGGTATGGTAGTAAGTGCCAGGCGCACCAGTTTGAGTGTGTCAAGAACTGCAACGCTGCTGGGTTTTTCATGCTCAACAGTTTCCTGTGTGTATCAAGAATGATCCACCAACCAAAGGACATCCAGCCAACTTGACACAACTGTGGGAAGCATTGGAGTCAACATGGGCCAGCATCCCTGTGGAACGCTTTCGACACCTTGTAGAGTCGACGAATTGAGGCTGTTCTGAGGGTAAAAGGGGGTGCAACTCAATATTAGGAAGCGTTCCTAATGTTTTGTACACTCTGTGTATGTCTATATGTTAAAAAGGTCAAGAGGTCAAGAGTAATGTGAGAGTAGCTCCACCTTTCCCTCAGAGGCTAGGTGGAAATGTAGACATATTGCCTACACCGACTGACCAAGTCCTCACAGATCTCCCCAAGTGCCTGGGGGCTAGACTAGAGTCTAAGGTAGGGGTTAGGGTGCTACCTAAAGGGCTAGGGGCTAGCTAGTGTCTAGGGGCTAGCTAGTGTCTAGGGGGCTAGCTAGTGTCTAGGTAGGGTAGGGGCTAGCTAGGGGCTAGCTAGTGTCTAGTGTCTAGGTAGGGTAGGGGCTAGCTAGGGGCTAGCTAGTGTCCAGGGGGTAGGGGCTAGCTAGTCTCTAGGGGGCTAGCTAGTGTCTAGGGGGCTAGCTAGTGTCCAGGGGGTAGGGGCTAGCTAGTGTCTAGGGGGTAGGGGCTAGCTAGGGGCTAGCTAGTGTCTAGGGGGCTAGCTAGTGTCTAGGGGGCTAGCTAGTGTCTATGGGGTAGGGGCTAGCTAGGGGCTAGCTAGTGTCCAGGGGGTAGGGGCTAGCTAGTGTCTAGGGGGTAGGGGCTAGCTAGTGTCTAGGGGGCTAGCTAGTGTCTAGGGGGTAGGGGCTAGCTAGTGTCTAGGGGGTAGGGGCTAGCTAGGGGCTAGCTAGTGTCCAGGGGGTAGGGGCTAGCTAGTGTCTAGGGGGTAGGGGCTAGCTAGTGTCTAGGGGGCCAGCTAGTGTCTAGGGGGCTAGCTAGTGTCTAGGGGGTAGGGACTAGCTAGTGTCTAGGGGGCTAGCTAGTGTCTAGGGGGTAGGGGCTAGCTAGTGTCTAGGGGGCTAGCTAGTGTCTAGGGGGTAGGGGCTAGCTAGTGTCTAGGGGGCTAGCTAGTGTCTAGGGGGTAGGGGCTAGCTAGTGTCTAGGGGGCTAGCTAGTGTCTAGGGGGTAGGGGCTAGCTAGTGTCTAGGGGGCTAGCTAGTGTCTAGGGGGTAGGGGCTAGCTAGTGTCTAGGGGGCTAGCTAGTGTCTAGGGGGTAGGGGCTAGCTAGTGTCTAGGGGGCTAGCTAGTGTCTAGGGAGTGGGGGCTAGCTAGTGTCTAGGGGGTAGGGGCTAGCTAGTGTCTAGGGGGCAGGGGCTAGCTAGTGTCTAGGGGGCTAGCTAGTGTCTAGGGGGCTAGCTAGTGTCTAGGGGGCCAGCTAGTGTCTAGGGGGCCAGCTAGTGTCTAGGGGGTAGGGGCTAGCTAGTGTCTAGGGGGTAGGGGCTAGCTAGTGTCTAGGGGGCTAGCTAGTGTCTAGGGGGCTAGCTAGTGTCTAGGGGGCTAGCTAGTGTCTAGGGGCTAGGGACTCGCTAGGGGCCAGAAGGATAGGGGCGAGGGGCTTGGGGGTAGGGGCTAGCTAGGGGCGAGGGGATTGGGGGTTAGGGGCCTACAGGCTAGCAGGGTTTGTTTCATGCTCTGTACTCTACCTACTCTATGATGAGGCCTAGAGTGTTGGACAAGACAGGCACAGCTGGGAGAAAGTGTTGGACAAGACAGGCACTGCTGGGAGAAAGTGTTGGACAAGACAGGCACTGCTGGGAGAAAGTGTTGGACAAGACAGGCACTGCTGGGAGAAAGTGTTGGACAAGACAGGCACTGCTGGGAGAAAGTGTTGGACAAGACAGGCACTGCTGGGAGAAAGTGTTGGACAAGACAGGCACTGCTGGGAGAAAGTGTTGGACAAGACAGGCACTGCTGGGAGAAAGTGTTGGACAAGACAGGCACTGCTGGGAGAAAGTGTTGGACAAGACAGGCACTGCTGGGAGAAAGTGTTGGACAAGACAGGCACTGCTGGGAGAAAGTGTTGGACAAGACAGGCACTGCTGGGAGAAAGTGTTGGACAAGACAGGCACTGCTGGGAGAAAGTGTTGGACAAGACAGGCACTGCTGGGAGAAAGTGTTGGACAAGACAGGCACTGCTGGGAGAAAGTGTTGGACAAGACAGGCACTGCTGGGAGAAAGTGTTGAACAAGACAGGCACTGCTGGGAGAAAGTGTTGGACAAGACAGGCACTGCTGGGAGAAAGTGTTGGACAAGACAGGCACTGCTGGGAGAAAGTGTTGGACAAGACAGGCACTGCTGGGAGAAAGTGTTGGACAAGACAGGCACTGCTGGGAGAAAGTGTTGGACAAGACAGGCACTGCTGGGAGAAAGTGTTGGACAAGACAGGCACTGCTGGGAGAAAGTGTTGGACAAGACAGGCACTGCTGGGAGAAAGTGTTGGACAAGACAGGCACTGCTGGGAGAAAGTGTTGGACAAGACAGGCACTGCTGGGAGAAAGTGTTGGACAAGACAGGCACTGCTGGGAGAAAGTGTTGGAC
Organism: Coregonus lavaretus; assembly: GCF_964263955.1. Classification (NCBI taxonomy): domain Eukaryota; kingdom Metazoa; phylum Chordata; class Actinopteri; order Salmoniformes; family Salmonidae; genus Coregonus; species Coregonus lavaretus. Next base: position 170,027 of record NW_028166613.1, read on the forward strand.
AAGACAGGCACTGCTGGGAGAAAGTGTTGGACAAGACAGGCACTGCTGGGAGAAAGTGTTGGACAAGACAGGCACTGCTGGGAGAAAGTGTTGGACAAGACAGGCACTGCTGGGAGAAAGTGTTGGACAAGACAGGCACTGCTGGGAGAAAGTGTTGGACAAGACAGGCACTGCTGGGAGAAAGTGTTGGACAAGACAGGCACTGCTGGGAGAAAGTGTTGGACAAGACAGGCACTGCTGGGAGAAAGTGTTGGACAAGACAGGCACTGCTGGGAGAAAGTGTTGGACAAGACAGGCACTGCTGGGAGAAAGTGTTGGACAAGACAGGCACTGCTGGGAGAAAGTGTTGGACAAGACAGGCACTGCTGGGAGAAAGTGTTGGACAAGACAGGCACTGCTGGGAGAAAGTGTTGGACAAGACAGGCACTGCTGGGAGAAAGTGTTGGACAAGACAGGCACTGCTGGGAGAAAGTGTTGGACAAGACAGGCACTGCTGGGAGAAAGTGTTGGACAAGACAGGCACTGCTGGGAGAAAGTGTTGGACAAGACAGGCACTGCTGGGAGAAAGTGTTGGACAAGACAGGCACTGCTGGGAGAAAGTGTTGGACAAGACAGGCACTGCTGGGAGAAAGTGTTGGACAAGACAGGCACTGCTGGGAGAAAGTGTTGGACAAGACAGGCACTGCTGGGAGAAAGTGTTGGACAAGACAGGCACTGCTGGGAGAAAGTGTTGGACAAGACAGGCACTGCTGGGAGAAAGTGTTGGACAAGACAGGCACTGCTGGGAGAAAGTGTTGGACAAGACAGGCACTGCTGGGAGAAAGTGTTGGACAAGACAGGCACTGCTGGGAGAAAGTGTTGGACAAGACAGGCACTGCTGGGAGAAAGTGTTGGACAAGACAGGCACTGCTGGGAGAAAGTGTTGGACAAGACAGGCACTGCTGGGAGAAAGTGTTGGACAAGACAGGCACTGCTGGGAGAAAGTGTTGGACAAGACAGGCACTGCTGGGAGAAAGTGTTGGACAAGACAGGCACTGCTGGGAGAAAGTGTTGGACAAGACAGGCACTGCTGGGAGAAAGTGTTGGACAAGACAGGCACTGCTGGGAGAAAGTGTTGGACAAGACAGGCACTGCTGGGAGAAAGTGTTGGACAAGACAGGCACTGCTGGGAGAAAGTGTTGGACAAGACAGGCACTGCTGGGAGAAAGTGTTGGACAAGACAGGCACTGCTGGGAGAAAGTGTTGGACAAGACAGGCACTGCTGGGAGAAAGTGTTGGACAAGACAGGCACTGCTGGGAGAAAGTGTTGGACAAGACAGGCACTGCTGGGAGAAAGTGTTGGACAAGACAGGCACTGCTGGGAGAAAGTGTTGGACAAGACAGGCACTGCTGGGAGAAAGTGTTGGACAAGACAGGCACTGCTGGGAGAAAGTGTTGGACAAGACAGGCACTGCTGGGAGAAAGTGTTGGACAAGACAGGCACTGCTGGGAGAAAGTGTTGGACAAGACAGGCACTGCTGGGAGAAAAGCAGGAATGTCATACAACAGCGTGTGTGAGAGGGAGGGATGCAGGGAAGTAGAGGACCGCGATGCAGGGAAGTAGAGGACCGCGATGCAGGGAAGTAGAGGACCGCGATGCAGGGAAGTAGAGGACCGCGATGCAGGGAAGTAGAGGACCGCGATGCAGGGAAGAGGGAGGAGGACAGAGATGCAGGGAAGAGGACAGAGATGCAGGGAAGAGGACAGAGATGCAGGGAAGAGAGGGAGGAGAGGACAGAGATGCAGGGAAGAGGACAGAGATGAAGGGAAGAGGACAGAGATGCAGGGAAGAGGGAGGAGAGGACAGAGATGCAGGGAAGAGGACAGAGATGCAGGGAAGAGAGGGAGGAGAGGACAGAGATGCAGGGAAGAGGACAGAGATGCAGGGAAGAGGACAGAGATGCAGGGAAGAGGACAGAGATGCAGGGAAGAGAGGGAGGAGAGGACAGAGATGCAGGGAAGAGAGGGAGGAGAGGAGGGAGAGGACAGCGATGCAGGGAAGAGAGGGAGGAGAGCAAGAGAGAGAGGGAGGAGAGCAAGAGAGAGAAGCAGGCAGGAGGAAAAAAATGTGCTTGTTCTGTTAACCTACAGAGAAGGACCTCTTTCACAAGGAGCAAGACACACTTCCCATCCAGGGAGGTCATCCAAGCCAAAATACTGTGTGTGCGTTGACACGAGAGATGGGGGAGAAAGTGAGAGCAAGCTAGCAAGAGCCCAACTCTCCCCCCATATGTTTGCCTCTACCCTACATTAGTGGAAGTTCCAAGTTTTAGTTGTCACATGCACAAGTACAGTGAAATTCTTAACTTGCAAGCCCTACACAACAGTGCAGTAAAGTAAAGACAAAACACCAAAATAATTACTCACAAGCAAAGTTGGGTCAGAGCTCACAAGACACAGCCATACAGAATGGCACCATCTTTGTAACAGAGAAGTTTAGAAGTAAAACTGTGTGTTAGTGGGTGGGTCCTGCCAGTCAGCGTTTTCACCACCACTACCCTCTGCTCTGGCTGTGTGAGTGAGTCTAAACGTAGCCTACGCCTAACTGTCAGAAGGATTTCACAACGTTGCCCCAGGCGGGCCAGGCAGGGCAGGGAAAGTAGTGGAGGGCTGAGGTCTGGGGGGGGGGGGGGGGTTGATCGTTGTATTGTCCTGTCTAAACAACATCTCGGCTTTCGACAAGAAGCAGTGTTACGCAGCTGTTTTTATTAATCTGGCTAAAGCCTTTGATTCTGTTAACCACTGCATCCTGCTCAACAGACTCAGCGACCAGAGGGTTCTCAGAGGATTGTCTAGCCTCACTCTACTACAGACCTTCCTAATACCAACAAAACTAAAATGTACCGGAACCTACCTCAACCTGCCTGCCCTCCTAACGTTCTCATCCTGAATTGGTCAGAGCTAGAGTGTCGACTAGGGCTGTCCCCCCCCCCCAAAAGAAATCTTAGCCGACCGAGAGTAGTCTGTTCTTTCGATTGGTCGATATTTTCAAACGTGTATTTTTCTATACATAGGCACATCCTATGTGTTTTAATAAAATCAACTATATGCACTAAGCGTGTCTGATGCTTTAAGCGCATTGTTTGATGAAATCATTAAGAAAAATGACTAGAGGGAGTCCGACTGCAATTGATTTGATTGTGCCGGGCCGGGCTCAGACTTGCTGCACTGTGTTAAAAAAATGACAGTGAGTGACTGACTAGCACCCGTTGTCTGTCTCTCCTCCCTGCTGCAGCGACCACCACAGAACATCAACAGCGTTTATCGCGTTGTCCGTGTTGCTGAAGCTGCAACAATTACAGCCATTTCTGACTGAAAAGTTCTGTTACCGAAATCCCTCATTTGTTTAGGAAAAACATTCCCTCAACCCTTGCTCTCTTTGTGACATAGGGCCTGACCTATATCATAATTACATCAATAAATTGGTTATAACAAACTCTGAACACTGTACCACATGCGACAGAAAAATGGATGCAGAGGCCGTGACAAACTCGAAACGGGGGAATGTTTACTGGTTGCTCAGGAGGTAAAGGGGAAGTCAAATGTGTGGAATAAATGTGACAAGTTGTGGAAAATACTGTAGATCAAGAAAAAAAAAAGGTAAGGATCAAGCGCTACGTGCATATTACGTGTGCCAAACAGGTGCTGTATAGATTACAATATAATTTCTCTAAAATTATAAGCATACCAGAGAGTCTGTTGTAACGTTTTTTTAATTATATTTTTAAGCCTTTATTAGAGCAAAGACTAAAACCAGTCGCATTCATTCGTGAATGCAATTTCCAAAATGGAACGGTTTATTTATTGTTTACGCTAATTATTCAGAGGGTCGCTTTGTTATTTTATTTTAAAACTAAAATGCTTGATTGCATTTCAAATCATGAATGACTCGTATGCTGTGTGATGACATGAACGAATGAATGATTGATACTGTAGCTTATATAAGTATTGAAATATAAGCCTAAGTAAGTTACGGTATTAAGACTAAACAGGATGTGCTCTTAGGCCTACAGCTCGATGGTGGTTATACAAGGCTGCTATACTAAGCCTACTAATGATAACGACATTACTTATCATAATGATGATCATAACAATAATAGTAATAATAACAACAATAATGAGATCAAGAAAAATGAGGGTTATTTTTCTGACAATTTGGAAGTGTAAACACTAAATAAATTATAAATAATACCAGAGAGGCTGTTCTAACAGGGAAAAGGTGTAAATCCTTTATTACAGCATAGCAAAGATTAAAAATTAGTGAAATTGTTTATCCGACATGTTGTGGTTGGTGCTCACGAAGGCTTGGTGCTCACTGAATCAGTAGGCTATTAAACAAACACTCAAACAGGCAACAGAAGCAGGATCTGTCTTATTTATGTAGATATCTATGGAAGATTTATAAAGCCAGGCACATTTAACAGTTAGGCTATTGATTATAGACCTAATTAAGTTGGGGTTTCATCTCTCCTCACTTTTCTTACACAATTAAGGCAAAGGCTGTTTTCTCATCGCCTAACTCCGCTGCTTCCTCCACAGCATTGTTCTCAACACCAATATGCTGGTTACCTTAGCTATTATGCACATAGCAACATGGTCTAGGAAAAAGCACCAATTCAACAGCGCACTGATATGTTTCAGAACCGCGGACAGCGACCGCTCGACTAAATGGGGTCAGCCCTAATGTCGACACCTATAAATATATTGGCGTACGGCTGTACTAGTCACTGTCATTCCATACCCACGTCACCCACCTTCAGGCTAAAGTTAAATCCACAATTGGTTTTCTGTACCGCAACAAAACATCCTTCACCCACTCTGCCAAGCACACCCTTGGAAAAATGACCATACTGACAATCCTGGACAATGGCGACGTAGGTTACAGGCTTGCCCCCTCCCTCAAGCTAGATGTAATTTACCCCACTGCCATCTGCTTTGTTACCAATGCCCCCTTCAACACTTATCACTGTTACCTTTACACCCTGGTCAACTGGCCCTCTTTACATACACGACACCAGACCCACTGGTGCCAATTTATTTGCAAGTCCCCCCTACCTCAGCACCTTCACTACCAATAGCAGCCTGCTCGCTGGTAGATGTATGACACTGGTTATTCCAAAACCAGCACTTCCTATGGCCATCATTCATTCCAGTTTTCCGCCGCCAACAACTGGAATGAGCTGCAAAAGACCTTCAAAAACTTAACACATTCATCCCACCACACTCCTTCAAAAACACATTACCTGATCTACTCACTGTTCAATGTACCTGCTGATCATTCGGTCTGATGGGTTTTCATTTTGGCTGCCTGTTATTGTGGTATTTCTGCTCTAACCCACTGTGAATGTTTCTCATTAGGGCGGCAGGTAGCCTAGCTCTTAAAGCATTGGGCAAGTAACCGAAAGGTCGCTGGTTCGAATACACGAGCAGTCAAGGTGAAAAATCTGTCGATGTTTCCTTGAGCACCTAACCCAAATTTGCTGCAGGGGCACCGTACTAATATGGCTGACCCTATAAAACGATGCATTTCACAATACCTTTCAATTGAAGCGGCAGGAAACAAACGTAAGTGGCCACCTCTCACAAAAACTGATCAAAAATTAAATCACAGATAATTATAAGGGAGCAGAGGAACTTATAAATTGCCTACAATAATTACAATGACTTTTCTCGCACCAAAATGAGGAAATGTCAGATTTTCAAGGTAGTCCTATTCCAGTACCTGAATTTCTGAGCTCCAAATTCAAGTAGGCTACTTCAAGCCCCTTGTAATAATAATAATAATAATAATAATAATAATAATAATAATAATAATAATAATAATAATAATAATATGCCATTTAGCAGACGCTTTTATCCAAAGCGACTTACAGTCATGCGTGCATACATTATTATTTTTTTGTGTGTATGGGTGGTCCCGGGGATCGAACCCACTACCTTTGCGTTACAAGCGCCGTGCTCTACCAGCTGAGCTACAGAGGACCACATTGTATTGTTTATAATTGCAGGTCTAACATGAAAAACTAAAATGTATTTGTCATGTTATTTCATTACCAGATCATATTATGAATAAGCCCATTCTATGCAGAATAATTAATAGCAATAGTGTTGGTGTTGCGCAATAGTCTATCCTACACAATTGCGCACAGTAGACTTGGTGTCCAATCCGAGGCCCAAAGACAAAACACATTACCTTGATGCTTTCTCTTAAATCTAACGAGACCCTGCTGTAAATCAAGCAGACAGCTGATCAACCTCAATTCGCTAGGGATATTAGATTCAACGTGGATCCAGGCACAACGGTCTTCATCAACTTAACGAATGAGACAAAATATTCTGGACATTCTTCACAAACACCTTTTTTCCAGCACTTGGGCTGTTGTTGCATCGCATGCGCTATCACAACAGCTGTTCCTCACTTGACTGTCATTAAGAAAATTCCTTCCTGGATCAGATGTGAGAAAATATCACGGCGTAACTAAATCAGCTGGACACCAAATGCGCATCCAACAAGTATTATGCATAATTATTGAAGAACCACATTAATGACAGTATCGATTTAGGTTTTAAGTATTAAGGTAATGTGACTTTTGGTTAGAAGCATTAGATGTTTTACCACCCACCAGGCGAATGCAGTAGCATTAGATGTTTACCACCCTCCAGGCGAATGCAGTAGCATTATATGTTTACCACCCTCCAGGCGAATGCAGTAGCATTAGATGTTTTACCACCCTCCAGGCGAATGCAGTAGCATTATATGTTTTACCACCCACCAGGCGAATGCAGTAGAATTAGATGTTTTACCACCCACCAGGCGAATGCAGTAGCATTAGATGTTTACCACCCACCAGGCGAATGCAGTAGCATTATATGTTTACCACCCACCAGGCGAATGCAGTAGCATTAGATGTTTTACCACCCTCCAGGCGAATGCAGTAGCATTAGATGTTTACCACCCACCAGGCGAATGCAGTAGCATTATATGTTTACCACCCACCAGGCGAATGCAGTAGCATTAGATGTTTTACCACCCACCAGGCGAATGCAGTAGCATTAGATGTTTTACCACCCACCAGGCGAATGCAGTAGCATTATATGTTTACCACCCACCAGGCGAATGCAGTAGCATTAGATGTTTTACCACCCTCCAGGCGAATGCAGTAGCATTATATGTTTTACCACCCACCAGGCGAATGCAGTAGAATTAGATGTTTTACCACCCACCAGGCGAATGCAGTAGAATTAGATGTTTTACCACCCACCAGGCGAATGCAGTAGCATTAGATGTTTTACCACCCACCAGGCGAATGCAGTAGAATTAGATGTTTTACCACCCACCAGGTGAATGCAGTAGAATTAGATGTTTTACCACCCACCAGGCGAATGCAGTAGAATTAGATGTTTTACCACCCACCAGGTGAATGCAGTAGAATTAGATGTTTTACCACCCACCAGGCGAATGTAGTAGCATTAGATGTTTTACCACCCTCCAGGTGAATGCAGTAGCATTAGATGTTTTACCACCCACCAGGCGAATGCAGTAGCATTTGTTTCCCTTCTAGGGTGCCGTCTTATCCTCTTTAAATTGGAACTTGGCAAGAACACCTTCTCTTATGCAGTGGGTTAAGGAGATGGTTATCTCTGCTGCTTGAAAAGGTTAGATACACGTCTCCCAAGATAAGTTTTACCTGACATGGTCCCCTTTCATTGAATATGAAGAGAGCCTATCTTTCACATACTTCAGCGCTCACATTTCAGTATAGACAGTAAATTCCTGTGTAAGTGGCTGCGATGTGTTAATAGGATTCCATTGTTACTGTGATATCGTTTTATTACATTTAATATTCTGTCATCCAAGCACTGTTGCCTTGTTCTCTTCAGCCACTGTTGGGCTTAGTGGGACTATCATTTGTTTTTCAACAGGACAATGACCCAACACACCTCCAGGCTGTGTAAGGGCTATTTTACCAAGAAGGAGAGTGATGGAGTGCTGCATCAGATGACCTGGCCTCCACAATCCCCCGACCTCAACCCAATTGAGATGGTTTGGGATGAGTCGGACCGCAGAGTGAAGGAAAAGCAGCCAACAAGTGCTCAGCATATGTGGGAACTCCTTCAAGACTGTTGGAAAATCATTCCTCATGAAGCTGGTTGAGAGAATGCCAAGAGTGTGCAAAGCTGTCATCAAGGCAAAGGGTGGCTATTTACTACATGATTCCATATGTGTTATTTCAGAGTTTTGATGTCTTCACTATTATTCTACAATGTAGAAAATAGTAAAAATAAAGAAAAACCCTTGAATGAGTAGGTGTTCTAAAACCTTTGACTGGTAGTGTATATTTAGTGGTATTGTGTGTTGTCCTGTTCTCCGTTATGCCTCTTGATCGTCATTGTAAATTACATGTTCTCAATTGACTTGGTTAAATAAAGGTGAAATAAATCATTAATGCAGCACAGAAACCGCATCCGAAATGGCAGCCTATTCCCTACATAGTGCACTACTTTTGATCAAGATCCATAGGCCTCTGGGATAAGGAATACGGTGCCATTTTGGACAAAGCCTAAGTGTATATCAGAGAGAGAGAAGCGAAAACTACATTGACATTTTCCTGTCATTGCCATTTTCTGTTGATATTTATGTGGAACAAAAAGCTTTTTACGGTAACATTTAGATTCTTGAATACTGTGTTACCATAAAACCTAGAAACACACCCTGGTCCATATAACACACAGACAGCACACAGTGAATGTTTACCCATAAGCACCTGCTCTAACACTACAACACTCAAGAGCCGGACACATGTAGGCTATGCACAAATGTGCGCGCGAGCACACACACACACACACATCCACATGTTGACATTAGAAACATGGACATATCTCTTTCTGGCTTTCCATCAGGCTGACTTTCCCCTGTTTGAATCGCCTCCTTCCTTCCCCTGAAGTAATCAGTGATCTAACATGGTCGGATGGCGGGTGACAGCTATGCAGTGCAAGATGCAGATAACCACACGTTCACTTCAACGGATCAAGCAGAACTGCAACAGTCTGCAAGGCAAGGCGTCAGGGTCAAGTTTGGGGGCGGTACTAGAGGGGGCGAGTTGGGTTCTGGAAGGGTGGAATGGGGTTGCTGGTGTGGTCCTTTCAGGTCAAGTAGGGTTGGATGGAATTGGTTTGGATTGGGTACTAGGCCTTAGTCTTAGGGTGAGGTGAGTTTGAATTGAGTTAGACTAAATAGAGGCAGGTTTGGGACAGGGTTAAACTGTGGGATCAGGCGCAGTTGGGTTCTGAACGACAGCAGTCAGGGTTAAGGCCCAGAGATGGATTCAGGGTCATACCTGCAGCCTCTAGCAGGGCCTCGAGGCGGGCCTGTGTCTCTGGGTCGACGGTGCGGAGGTCCACTCCGTCTGTGGCGCTGGACAAAAGCAGCTCTGAGGCAGTCTTCATGATGGGGTTCTCCAAGTCCTCCTGGTCCAAGATAAATGACTCCACCTGGGGTAAGGAGAAGAGGGAGAGAGACAAGTAAGCAATGCATAAGATATAAAGCACATAACAGCAGACAGGGAAATCTCACTCTTGATGTTGCATCTTGATCTGCAGCCGACCCGCAAAACCTGTAATATTATATCATCTGTATCCATCTGTGGAATTCCACTCAGTCCATCAACAACTACAACTGGACTCTAATGTAATACACAGCTCTTGAGTTTGACTGGTGTCCTCCACATCTCCTCTCTTATTTACATGACTGGAGGTTTTTCTCCAACACCACCGAGTGAGTGAGTAAAAATGCATGGCTCAGATAACCAACTGCAGTTGAAACATATTGGCAGTGGCGTGTTGCCGGGTAGAATGGATACTTCATCTACTCTAGACAAATGACCAATCAAATGAGAGGTGTGGTTCCATAATTCTCTAGAAAAGATAGTGAGGGAAAAAGTATTTGATCCCCTGCTGATTTTGTACGTTTGCCCACTGACAAAGACATGATCAGTCTATAATTTTAATTGTAGGTTTATTTCAACAGTGAGAGACAGAATAACAACAAAAAATGTCAAAAATGTTAGAAATTGATTTGCATTTTAATGAGGGAAATAAGTATTTGACCCCTCTGCAAAACATGACTTGGTGGCAAAACCCTTGTTGGCAATCACAGAGGTCAGACGTTTCTTGTAGTTGGCCACCAGGTTTGCACCCATCTCAGGAGGGATTTTGTCCCACTCCTCTTTGCAGATCTTCTCCAAGTCATTAAGGTTTTGAGGCTGACATTTGGCAACTTGAACCTTCAGCTCCCTCCACAGATTTTCTATGGGATTAAGGTCTGGAGACTGGCTAGGCCACTCCAGGACCTTAATGTGCTTCTTCTTGAGCCACTCCTTTGTTGCTTTGGCCGTGTGTTTTGGGTCATTGTCATGCTGGAATACCCATCCACGACCCATTTTCAATGCCCTGGCTGAGGGAAGGAGGTTCTCACCCAAGATTTGACAGTACATGGCCCCGTCAATCGTCCCTTTGATGCGGTGAAGTTGTCCTGTCCCCTTAGCAGAAAAACACCCCCAAAGCATAATGTTTCCACCTCCATGTTTGACGGTGGGGATGGTGTTCTTGGGGTCATAGGCAGCATTCCTCCTCCTCCAAACACGGCGAGTTGAGTTGATGCCAAAGAGCTCCATTTTGGTCTCATCTGACCACAACACTTTCACCCAGTTCTCCTCTGAATCATTCAGATGTTCATTGGCAAACTTCAGACGGGCCTGTATATGTGCTTTCTTGAGCAGGGGGACCTTGCGGGCGCTGCAGGATTTCAGTCCTTCACGGCGTAGTGTGTTACCAATTGTTTTCTTGGTGACTATGGTCCCAGCTGCCTTGAGATCAATGACAAGATCCTCCCGTGTAGTTCTGGGCTGATTCCTCACTGTTCTCATGATCATTGCAACTCCACAAGGTGAGATCTTGCATGGAGCCCCAGGCCGAGGGAGATTGACAGTTCTTTTGTGTTTCTTCCATTTGCGAATAATCACACCAACTGTTGTCACCTTCTCACCAAGCTGCTTGGCGATGGTCTTGTAGCCCATTCCAGCCTTGCGTAGGTCTACAATCTTGTCCCTGACATCCTTGGAGAGCTCTTTGGTCTTGGTCATGGTGGAGAGTTTAGAATCTGATTGATTGATTGCTTCTGTGGACAGGTGTCTTTTATTCAGGTAACAAGCTAAGATTAGGAGCACTCCCTTTAAGAGTGTGCTCCTAATCTCAGCTCGTTACCTGTATAAAAGACACCTGGGAGCCAGAAATCTTTCTGATTGAGAGGGGGTCAAATACTTATTTACCTCATTAAAATGCAAATCAATTTATAACATTTTTGACATGCGTTTTTCTGGATTTTTTTGTTGTTATTCTGTCTCTCACTGTTCAAATAAACCTACCATTAAAATTATAGACTGATCATTTCTTTGTCAGTGGGCAAACGTACAAAATCAGCAGGGGATCAAATACTTTTTTCCCCTCACTGTATGTCAGAGATTTTTATTGTTTAGAAAAGGGAGGTTCAGTTACGTCTCGCCATTTTGGTCCAAAGTTGTGTCTGTATGAGACTTAAAAAAATAAAAAAAACGTCAATTGATGAAAGATTTCTTGAGTTATCGTAGATTAATTCAGACTATTTTGAGGAAGTGTATACTGGCTACGGCATCTCGAGATGGACAAAGTGCTATTGCCGCTTTTTCTCGTTTTTCAAGCGAATGTCTTTTAAGGGGGTATGCGAGCACTCGTTCGAAGCACACTCACCAGCCGAACCGAAGCATGCAGAAGGCTTTAGTCCAAGCCTCAAGTTTTTCCTGAACGCGTGACCTGACCAGGAAAAAGGTCATGTCCATTATTTTTTGGCCCAGATGTTTGGTCATCCCTGCTCTAGACCTAATAAATATACTTTTTCCAGGTCAAGTCACAAAATGTCAGGTCAACCTCTTGGCCCAAAGTATGAACTATGGGACAGCTGTAGGGTTGGTATGAACTATGGGACAGCTGTAGGGTTGGTATGAACTATGGGACAGCTGTAGGGTTGGTATGAACTATGGGACAGCTGTAGGGTTGGTATGAACTATGGGACAGCTGTAGGGTTGGTATGAACTATGGGACAGCTGTAGGGTTGGTATGAACTATGGGACAGCTGTAGGGTTGGTATGAACTATGGGACAGCTGTAGGGTTGGTATGAACTATGGGACAGCTGTAGGGTTGGTATGAACTATGGGACAGCTGTAGGGTTGGTATGAACTATGGGACAGCTGTAGGGTTGGTATGAACTATGGGACAGCTGTAGGGTTGGTATGAACTATGGGACAGCTGTAGGGTTGGTATGAACTATGGGACAGCTGTAGGGTTGGTATGAACTATGGGACAGCTGTAGGGTTGGTATGAACTATGGGACAGCTGTAGGGTTGGTATGAACTAATCTAATCAAATTTTATTGGCCACATGTGCCGAATACAAAAGGTGCAGACATTACAGTGAAATGCTTACTTACAGCCCTTAACCAACAGTGCATTTATTTTTAATAAGAAAGTAAAATAAAACAAAAAAAAGTGTTGAGAAAAAAAGAGCAGATGTAAAATAAAATAACAGTAGGGAGGCTATATATACAGGGGGGGTACCGGTGCAGAGTCAATGTGCGGGGGCACCGGCTAGTTGAAGTAATATGTACATGTGGGTAGAGTTAAAGTGACTACGCAGAAATAATTAACAGAGTAGCAGCAGCGTAAAAAGATGGGGTGGGGGGGCAGTGCAAATAGTCCGGGTAGCCATGATTAGCTGTTCAGGAGTCTTATGGGTTGGGGGTAGAAGCTGTTGAGAAGTATTTTGGACCTAGACTTGGCACTCCGGTACCGCTTGCCGTGAGGTAGCAGAGAGAACAGTCTATGACTAGGGTGGCTGGAGTCTTTGACAATTTTGAGGGCCTTCCTCTGACACCGCCTGGTATAGAGGTCCTGGATGGCAGGAAGCTTGGCCCCAGTGATGTACTGGGCCGTACGCACTACCCTCTGTAGTGCCTTGCGGTCGGAGGCCAAGCAGTTGCCATACCAGGCGGTGATGCAACCAGTCAGGATGCTCTCGATGGAGCAGCTGTAGAATCTTTTGAGGATCTGAGGACCCATGCTAAATCTTTTCAGTCTCCTGAGGAGGAATAGGCTTTGTCGTTCCCTCTTCACGACTGTCTTGGTGTGTTTGGACCATGATAGTTTGTTGGTGATGTGGACACCAAGGAACTTGAAGCTCTCAACCTGTTCCACTACAGCCCTGTCGATGAGAATGGGGGCGTGCTATGGGACAGCTGTAGGGTTGGTATGAACTATGGGACAGCTGTAGGGTTGGTATGAACTATGGGACAGCTGTAGGGTTGGTTTGAACTATGGGACAGTTGTAGGGTTGGTATGAACTATGGGACAGCTTTAAGTCAGGCAGGGACAGTGAAAACAAAACCTCCCCCATTTCTCAAGGAGTCCATGTCCTATATGTAGGCCTCAGTCCTGCGCTGTTTTTTCCACTTGTTGACCTAGACATTAGCCATTCTGAACACACCGAGCAGTCTCTTAAGGTCTGATTCAAAGTCCATCCCTCCATCTGTAGCCGCTGCCTCTAGGGCAGCACTGCAGGCAGACACGTTCACATTGGTCCAGAGGCCTCCTTACTGACACGGTCTGGGCATTGAGGAAGACTCCGTCAAGCAAAGGCTTCAGATACATTAACCAAAGCCTTATTTGAGGAAAAATAAACATAAACAAACATACTTAAAAAAGGTATGCATTCACTGTGCTGTGAGTCGCCTTAAATCATGGATGGGCAACTCCCGTCCTCGGAAGCCTGATTGGTGTTACACTTTTGCCTCAGCCCCAGCTAACATACAGTGGGGGAAATAAGTATTTAGTCAGCCATCAATTGTGCAAGTTCTCCCACTTAAAAAGATGAGAGAGGCCTGTAATTTTCATCATAGGTACACGTCAACTATGACAGACAAAATGAAGAAAAAAAATCTAGAAAATCACATTGTAGGATTTTTAATGAATTTATTTGCAAATTATGGTGGAAAATAAGTATTTGGTCAATAACAAAAGTTTCTCAATACTTTGTTATATACCCTTTGTTGGCAATGACACAGGTCAAATGTTTTCTGTAAGTCTTCACAAGGTTTTCACACACTGTTGCTGGTATTTTGGCCCATTCCTCCATGCAGATCTCCTCTAGAGCAGTGATGTTTTGGGGCTGTTGCTGGGCAACACAGACGTTCAACTCCCTCCAAAGATTTTCTATGGGGTTGAGATCTGGAGACTGGCTAGGCTACTCCAGGACCTTGAAATGCTTCTTACGAAGCCACTCCTTCGTTGCCCGGGCGGTGTGTTTGGGATCATTGTCATGCTGAAAGACCCAGCCACGTTTCATCTTCAATGCCCTTGCTGATGGAAGGAGGTTTTCACTCAAAATCTCACGATACATGGCCCCATTCATTCTTTCCTTTACACGGATCAGTCGTCCTGGTCCCTTCGCAGAAAAACAGCCCCAAAGCATGATGTTTCCACCCCCATGCTTCACAGTAGGTATGGTGTTCTTTGGATGCAACTCAGCATTCTTTGTCCTCCAAACACGACGAGTTGAGTTTTTACCAAAAAGTTATATTTTGGTTTCATCTGACCATATGACATTCTCCCAATCCTCTTCTGGATCATCCAAATGCACTCTAGCAAACTTCAGACGGGCCTGGACATGTACTGGCTTAAGCAGGGGGACACGTCTGGTACTGCAGGGTTTGAGTCCCTGGCGGCGTAGTGTGTTACTGATGGTAGGCTTTGTTACTTTGGTCCCAGCTCTCTGCAGGTCATTCACTAGGTCCCCCCGTGTGGTTCTGGGATTTTTGCTCACCGTTCTTGTGATCATTTTGACCCCACGGGGTGAGATCTTGTGTAGAGCCCCAGATCGAGGGAGATTATCAGTGGTCTTGTATATCTTCCATTTCCTAATAATTGCTCCCACAGTTGATTTCTTCAAACCAAGCTGCTTACCTATTGCATATTCAGTCTTCCCAGCCTGGTGCAGGTCTACAATTTTGTTTCTGGTGTCCTTTGACAGCTCTTTGGTCTTGGCCATAGTGGAGTTTGGAGTGTGACTGTTTGAGGTTGTGGACAGGTGTCTTTTATACAGATAACAAGTTCAAACAGGTGCCATAAATACAGGTAACGAGTGGAGGACAGAGGAGCCTCTTAAAGAAGAAGTTACAGGTCTGTGAGAGCCAGAAATCTTGCTTGTTTGTAGGTGACCAAATACTTATTTTCCACCATAATTTGCAAATAAATTCATTAAAAATCCTACAATGTGAATTTCTGGATTTTTTTCTTCTCAATTTGTCTGTCATAGTTGACATGTACCTATGATGAAAATTACAGGCCTCTCTCATCTTTTTAAGTGGGAGAACTTGCAATTGGTGGCTGACTAAATACTATTTTCCCCCACTGTACATGACTCCAATAATCAACTAATCATAATCTTCAGTTTAGAATGCAATTATACTGAACAAAAACAAACGCAACACGTAAAGTGTTGGTCCCATGTTTCATGAGCTGAAATGAAAGATAGCAGAAATTTTCCACAGGGACAAAAAGCTTATTTCTCTCAAATGTTGTGCACAAATCTGTTTACATCCATGTTAGTGAGCATTTATCCTTTGCAAAGATAATCCATCCACCAGACAGGTGTGGCATATCAAGAAGCTGAATAAACAGCATAATCATTACACAGGTGCACTTTGTGCTGGGGACAATAAAAGGCCACTAAAATGTGCAGTTTTGTCACAAAACACAATGCCACAGATGTCTCAAGTTTTGAGGGAGTGTGCAATTGGCATGCTGACTGCAGGAATGTCCACCAGAGCTGTTGCCAGAGAATTTAATGTTCATTTCTATACCATAAGCCGTATCCAACGTCATTTTAGAGAATTTGGCAGCATGTCCAACCGGCCTCACAACCACAGACCACGTGTAACCACGCCAGCCCAGGACATCCACATCTGGTATTTCGGTCTGCAATAAAGCCCTTTTGTGGGGAAAAACTCATTCTGATTGGCTGGGCCTGGCTCCCAAGTGGGTGGGCCTATGCCCACCCGTGGCTGCGCTCCTGTCAGGTCATGTGAAATCCATAGATTACGGCCTAATGAATTTATTTAAAAATTGACTGATTTCCTTATACAGTGGGGAGAACAAGTATTTGATACACTGCCGATTTTGCAGGTTTTCCTACTTACAAAGCATGTAGAGGTCTGTAATTGTTATCATAGGTACACTTCAACTGTGAGAGACGGAATCTAAAACAAAAATCCAGAAAATCACATTGTATGATTTTTAAGTAATTCATTTGCATTTTATTGCATGACATAAGTATTTGATCACCTACCAACCAGTAAGAATTCCGGCTCTCACAGACCTGTTAGTTTTTCTTTAAGAAGCCCTCCTGTTCTCAACTCATTGCCTGTATTAACTGCACCTGTTTGAACTTGTTACCTGTATAGAAGACACCTGTCCACACACTCAATCAAACAGACTACAACCTCTCCACAATGGCCAAGACCAAAGAGCTGTGTAAGGACATCAGGGATACAATTGTAGACCTGCACAAGGCTGGGATGGGCTACAGGACAATAAGCAAGCAGCTTGGTGAGAAGGCAACAACTGTTGGCGCAATTATTAGAAAAATGGAAGAAGTTCAAGATGACGGTCAATCACCCTCGGTCTGGGGCTCCATGCAAGATCTCATCTCGTGGGGCATCAATGATCATGAGGAAGGTGAGGGATCAGCCCAGAACTACACGGCAGGACCTGGTCAATGACCTGAAGAGAGCTGGGACCACAGTCTCAAAGAAAACCATTAGTAACACACTACGGCGTCATGGACTAAAATCCTGCAGCGCACGCAAGGTCCCCCTGCTCAAGCCAGCGCATGTCCAGGCCCGTCTGAAGTTTGCCAATGACCATCTGGATGATCCAGAGGAGGAATGGGAGAAGGTCATGTGGTCTGATGAGACAAAAATAGAGCTTTTTGGTCTAAACTCCACTCGCCGTGTTTGAAGGAAGAAGAAGGATGAGTACAACCCCAAGAACACCATCCCAACCGTGAAGCATGGAGGTGGAAACATCATTCTTTGGGGATGCTTTTCTGCAAAGGGGACAGGACGACTGCACCGTATTGAGGGGAGGATGGATGTGGCCATGTATCGCGAGATCTTGGCCAACAACCTCCTCTCAATAAGAGCATTGAAGATGGGTCGTGGCTGGGTCTTCCAGCATGACAACGACCCGAAACACACAGCCAGGGCAACTAAGGAGTGGCTCCGTAAGAAGCATCTCAAGGTCCTGGAGTGGCCTAGCCAGTCTCCAGACCTGAACCCAATAGAAAATCTTTGGAGGGAGCTGAAAGTCCGTATTTCCCAGCGACAGCTTCGAAACCTGAAGGATCTGGAGAAGGTCTGTATGGAGGAGTGGGCCAAAATCCCTGCTGCAGTGTGTGCAAACCTGGTCAAGACCTACAGGAAACATATGATCTCTGTAATTGCAAACAAAGGTTTCTGTACCAAATATTAAGTTCTGCTTTTCTGATGTATCAAATACTTCTGTCATCCAATAAAATGCAAATTAATTACTTAAAAATCATACAATGTGATTTTCTGGATTTTTGTTTTAGATTCCGTCTCTCACAGTTGAAGTGTACCTATGATAAAAAATTACAGACCTCTACATGCTTTGTAAGTAGGAAAACCTGCAAAATCGGCAGTGTATCAAATACTTGTTCTCCCCACTGTATGTACTGTACCACAGTAAAATCGTTGAAATTGTTGCATGTTGTGTTTATATTTTTGTTCATCTGCATTTTCTAGGGTTGGGGAAAAAGCGTGACACCACTCCAGAGAACGTGAGTGGAGTGGAGCAGGAGCGAGGAGCGAAGCGTGCCCAATTTGACTGGAGCGAGTTTCCAAAAGGCTGGAGCATTGGCCTTCTCGCCCGCTCCAAATTTCACTACAGTATCGCTTCAGTGGCACTCACTTCATGAGCTCAGGGCATCCCTGCCCCAGCATGCATTTGTAGTCTACTTGTGTGCTGCTATAGTCCCTTGTTTTAGCTACTGTCATGGAGTTCGCTAAATACTTTCATAAAGAAACTGATAAAACACACAGTTGCAAAATCAAGGTGACTTACTAAGATGAGGAGGAACAACAGCAAGAGAGGGAGTGCAGTGATGTAGTGTCCACAACTAAAGAGTGATGTAGTGTCCACAACTAAAGAGTGATGTAGTGTCCACAACTAAAGAATCATTGTGGAATCTGAAAAGAGACAGATCCTAAAAGCATGATAGTATACTACATGCACATGCTAACAGAAAGGAATGAGGTGGTTAGCTAACTAAGTGTCATGATATGTTCCCAGTGCAGCTCTCTGTGATGTGGATGGGAGAGAACAGAGCCTGTTTTTCCTGTGTGGAACTGTTGTTTGATGAATGGCTTGGCTCTGTACAGTACAATGAGTTACCCTGAACTGAGCACAAAAGGCCAGCCTAGCAATAGAATATCTAGGATCCAGGGCATCTATAGAGTAGGATACCACTTGTGACGGTCACAGATTCCCATCTCAGTTTTCTACCTCACAGTGTAGTCCACAAACTAACTCTAGCATTTTCAGTGTACAGACTCCTTAAAATGTTTTCTAAATCAATGTTTTCCAAAATGGTGGTTCATATTTGCAACCGAAAACTAGCTTTTAACTACAAACAGTTTATTTGCTTTATGTGTGTAATAACTGAAAACACTCAAGAGCTCAATGTGGTCAAGGAGCAAAACAAGTGTTCCATAATAAACATCTCAAAAACATGCATGGAATGACATCCGTTCCATATCAACACTACAAGCCAGCTTAAGGTTCTCTCAAGTGGGGCCAAGCAAGCCAAGCAGGCTCTGAAAAGTTAGTGTACTTTAAACAGTACAAGCAAAGGGCCCATAGCTGACCCTTTAACACAGAACAGCACACCAGCATTGAGGAGGAAAACAGCATGCAGCAAATTCAGTACATACAGCACGAGCCCCCTGGCGCAGCTCCGTGCTGGGACTGCAGCTGCCCAAGGTCAGGGCCAGAGAGAGGGACTTGTGTCTGTCTGTGTACCCAACAACATGCTGACTAACCTGTCCCAGTTCCAAACTAGAATACTGTTTACTAGCATTGCTTGGCAAAGATTTTTGAGGAACGTGATGCAAGTGCTTATGAGGAAGTGCAGATAAAATTTGGGAATAAATATTGTGAATTCAACACTAGCAATATTCAAAGAGCATTAATGTGGTTAAACTTCAGACAATAGGTAATAAACAGTTTCAAATTCATTAAAACATTTAAATAATTATGACAAAATGTTAACATTCCTAGTAGTACATTTTTAAATGATTTACATGTTTAGTACAGTATGCAAAGATATGTAATGAAAACAATGTGCCATCTGCAACTGTCAAACAGCATTCAAAATAAAAAGAGTTGACAGCTAATTCAGTCAATAGTCTGCCCTTAGCTGTAGTCCTTTACCGAGATGAGGACCAGTAAGGAAAAGCTACTGGGAGTCCACAGGGACTCGGCAGCAGTCTATGTGGAGGAATGTAGCGATACACTTGGAATGCAGAACACAATGACCTTTGGGGGATGTAGTTCCAAGAGGACTCCCAAACAACAACGGACATCAGTCCTGCCCATCAATGAACTACAGTTCCCACCACTGTGTTGCGTCCAGAGAGCTGGAAAGGCCTGGAAAGGCATCTGCTTAATCCTGGAGCTCAGAGTTCAGCTGTAGCCCACAGGAGTGAGCTCTCCACTAGGCTAACGTTTCACAACAATCCCTCCCTTTCAGCCAGATCCTCAAGGAGGGGTGGCAGGTAGCCTAGTGGTTAAGAGCGTTGGGACAGTAACCGAAAGGGCCCTGGTTCGAATCCCCCAAGCCAACTAGGTGAAAAATCTGTCGATGTGTCCTTGAGCAAGGCACTTAACCATAATTGCTCCTCTAAGTCACTCTGGATAAGAGCTTCTGCTAAATGACTAAAATGTAAATGTAAAAAATTTAAAAGGCCTTTTAGGAAGGCCACAAAACATGACACCGGTATCAGACATATACTGTACATTCAGCCTTAACTAATTCCCGACAGACGCGATAGCTGCCTGCACTCGTCTCCTATCCCTGGAACCATTTTCCAAATTAAACATAAGAACTTAACATCCATTCCATCACGGTTTACTTATGGTATGGTCAGGTGGTGGTCGCTCAACAGGTAGTGTCTGCACCCTGTTAACATGCCAAGCTCCACAGCTTCCATCAACACCATGACATGTGAAAGTGCTATCTGTAGGTGCACATGTTACGACAGACAGACTTTTAAGATGACAGCCTCGTGAATAAATAAAACCCTTCCTGGAAATATATGGGAAACTTATTAGTGAATTGATTTTCCAGTATTATCTGGATTTGGCCCCCTAGCCCTGCACCACTCTCAGGTTATCGTCTGGTCTGGCAGTTACAACATGCGTCTCACACACACGATTCTTGCCTGGAAACTTGATTGCATTGAATTCTATGTCAGGCAGAAATGAGCGTTTTAGCCAGGAAAGCTCTCTCATGACCTTTACAAGCCAGAATGTTGAATAAAATTATATTTTAACTTACTTTAACGGTTGTCTGTGTGGTTGGTCCTTTTGCAGGTAGGAATGAGACATTATATCCACAGGCATGTATAATTACATCAACTTTTCAAAGCGCTGGTAGTGCGTTCACATTTATCACCTGAAGCACGCGCACAATATGAAAACGCATGCCCACCATGCATGCATGCTTGCCTAGCTCGTACACGTTTGACATGGTTCTGCGCTAGCTTCATGTGATAGAAATCTCAACGCACTACCAACGCTTTGATAAGGTGATTTAATTATACTTTCCTGTGGATATATTGTCTCACATTCCTACCGTCAAAAGGAGCACCAGCAGTAACGACCGGTAGTGTTTAAAATGTCATTTTATTCAACATGCTGGCTTGTAGAGGTCGTGAGAGAATTTTTCTTGATCCAGACACTCATTTTTGCCCGACATAGAATTCATTGCAATGTTGGGTTTCCAGGCAAACATGATCCTAGACTGTGTTCCTAGAATGGGATTCACATGACGCCATCCAAGCCTAATTACATTTCAACAGTAGTTAGTGGACAGAATAGCCAGACTGGTAGCGATGTTTACATTTACATCATTTAGCAGACGCTCTTATTTTATTTATTTGATCTTTATTTAACTAGGCAAGTCAGTTAAGAACAAATTCTTATTTACAATGACGGCCTACACCGGCCAAACCCGGACGACGCTGGGCCAATTGTGCGTCGCCCTATGGGACTCCCAATCATGGCCGGTTGTGATACAGCCTGGAATCGAACCAGGGGGTCTGTAGTGACGCCTCAAGCACTGAGATGCAGTGCCTTAGACCCCTGCGCCACTCGGGAGACCAGAGCGACTTACAAATTGGTGCATTCAACTTATGATAGCCAGTGGGACAACCACTTTTCTTTCTTTTTGGGGGGTGGGGGAAGAAGGATTACTTTATACTATTCCAGGTATTCCTTAAAGAGGTAGGGTTTCAAGTGTCTCTGGAAGGTGGTCAGTGACTCCGCTGTCCTGGCGTCGTAGGGGAGCTTGTTCCACCATTGGGGTGCCAGAGCAGCGAATAGCTTTGACTGGGCTGAGCAGGAACTGTGCGATGTGTCAGTCAGACGACAACCAACTTGAAAGTGTCATGGCCGCCACAAATCCACAGACAGATTAGAGTAGGGCAGGGTATGGTATGGTATGGCAGGGCAACCACTGGTGTGGCTTCAAAAGTCACACCTTCACCTGACCTGGAAGTGGATGTTGATTGGTTGGTGGTGAGCACACAGAGTGCAAACGGTGTCATGGAACCAATCCACATAAGAACGATTTTCGAGTTGAAACCGTTGTGTTATCATCATTACAGATGACAAAACAGGAGATCCTGGTTTGTGTGACCATGTTGTAGCTCGCGATCTCAGCTCATCTGACGGGTGTCAACCTCAACTGTGGTGTCCTGTGAGCCTGCTAACACATGGAAAGTTAGCCACAACTCTGAAAAGGGCCTGCTATGAATTGTAACAACGCAGGACTGTGATATAGAGTTGGCACTGCCTCGCGAGGCTGAGACAAGTGTCATCTGATCATTCTGTGTTATTTATGACAGCCCGATTATCCATCACTCAACTAGTTAGGACAGTTAACGTTAGCTAGTTAGCTGTCTAAAACGTGTGTTGAGGAATTGAAGGACAGTCGCCTTTAAAATGTATATAATTTAGAAAGGTGACGTAATTGCACCATTACGATAAAATGGTAACTTAGATAGTTTTAATATTGGCAAGGTTGAGAGCGCTTGCTTGTTCTGACTGTGTGTGAATACGTGCTCTCCCACCAATGTGTACAGTGTGTGAAGTCGAGAATGTGTATGTGCTGCGAGACGATTGCTAACTTACTAGCTAGCTAACGTTAGCTAGCTAGTACTGTCGATGGCATGATTGCTTCCACCCGAACTAGGCCGTGGTCACAGCCTACGCCGCATAAATAAAACATTCCATCGATTATCATGCAATTATGTCGGTGTCTTGCACTTTTCTCCTTATGTCTGACAACCCATGATAAATTGAGTTTGCTGGAGACATGTTTCGAGCACATTCGTAGTTGTTTTTTAGACTATTTCTTCAGCCTAGGAGGGGGTGGCTGCTGACATCTAGCTAGCTGGCTAGGCAGGGAGATGAACGTTTGCTTGCTATCTGGCTAACTAGCATATCTAGCTAACGTTACCTCTGATACCTCGTCTTCGTCGCTGTTGGATCCGGGACCAGAGGAAAGGACTGCAGCAGCAGCCAGTTTGAAATCCAGTCTGTCTGTAGAAGGCCCACCGGGCTCGCCGAACAATCGTACTTTCTTTCCGCCCACACCAATCCCTATGCCCCGTAGTCCGACTCCTGGTGTTGCTCCGACCCCCATCCCTACCGCTGGGGTACGAGGAGTCACCGAGTCAATCTCGTCCTCGAAGCCGTCCGTCAGCATTCTCGTCCCGGCTACTGCATCCTGCATACTTATCTTGACAATACGTATATTAGCGTTCTTATTGTTGACCTTAACTTCCTTCAGGGGTATCTCTTGTGGAATAGTCGGGTGTTTTTACTTCAGGGAATCCTGAAACTCTCCCGAAGCGAGGGTTGAGGAGGATCTCTTTCCCCCAGCCATTAGCTAACTTTCTAGCTAACAACCTAACCCACTGCGCACTGTTTGTCAGAAAACCCGCCTCTAAACAAAACACTGAAATCACCATTGGCTGAGGTAAAACAATGACTGACAATGATTGGTTTACATTGGTGCTTGTCAAGCGAAAGCACGCGACGTCACGTTAGGTTTACGATATCAAGAGTCTCTCAGAACGAACGTCAAGACGTGCAGTGGCCTCACTGGCCCTGGCATTTCACTGGTATTAAAAGTAAATAGGAATAAACTGGAATATTTCAGGCATTTACTGTCATGTCAACATGATATTTGGAACGCCATAAACAGGGACATCAACAGGAAAGTTACTGAACTGAATGACTACCGACCTGTAGTACCAGTGGCGGCTCCTGAAAAAATTCTCAGGAGGGGCAATTTTTCTGATGATTTAGGTGACCTACACACATTTTAAAAAAGATATGTCCAGCAACAACATGAAGACAGGGGCAGCATATAAGTCAATACCAGAAGCATTTATTGACTGATCTGGGGAGATGGATTCCAGTTTCTGTGACAGATTATAAATAATCTCTGATGCCTTTGTTATATTAGCTTTTGGTTGAATGTACTGTCGTAGTAAATATATAATGTTATAGCTTGGTCTGACTAAAATCTTGTGCATGACCCATTTTGTGTTGGGCGTTTGTTTTCAATCAATGCTGTTCCTATCCTATAACAATGGACAAAAGAGTCCTATCTTGTCAGCCTTGTCAGCAGGTGGCCAAGGACAACACCCACGCCATAGGTCTCTCAGTTCTTCCAACTCACGAGTTCTTGCTCTGAGGACACACACACACACACACATCATCACTGATAACACACACACACACACACATCATCACTGTTAAACACACACACACACACACACAAAAATCCCCTCTCTTTAGGCTGAACATTTGAAGACAGAGAACCCGACTCAGAGCCAATGCAACAGTGGAGGGGACCTCGCCCAACTCATCAGGACCAATCAGAAGATCAGAACTACTAGATTCAACCTACATCATTTATTGTATAAAATGTCTGCACACAATGTTTTCGGGGCTCTCTTCTCCCTAAGAGTTTGACGAACGAGTCCGTGCACGCGATTCCAGATATCTTTACCTCTGAATAAACTGCCTTTATTATACCATATCCACCCTGTCCAAAGTCTCTACTTGGTCTCAGTTCTCCAGTAAACTTGTGATTATCAACAGTACACAACGGTAACAAACAATTGGGGGAACTCACGGGGCAGATAGTAAGGTCGCAATGACACAGAAAGCAGTTCAATGTCGGGGTACAGAGTCGCTCTCTTACCAGGATCGCGGTCCGCTCTGACCAGGGTGAAGCCGGCCGGCTCCACTTCTCTGTCCGGGACTCTGTCATCCAGCCAAGTCTCCCAGCTGTATTGGGATTCCGCTGCCAGCAGCGTTTTCATTATTTAGTCCGTTCGTAGCGGGTATGTACACGATCAACAAGATCAGTCCAAAACCAACCACTGGAAATCCATGGTTGGCAGAATGTTTGTAAACTAAGTCTACAAATTAAAAACATAAAATAACGCCACACTGCAGGTCGCAACAGAGATGCTGCTAGCCGCTATTGTCTTAGTTACGTTCATGGTTACGTCACGTATGACGAAAGCGCGTAAGTGCAAGCCCACAGACACCCATAGAGAATGTATTGAAAGCTTTGAAATTTGAAAAAAATAGATTTTACATGACAGGCTATGAGAGACTTCTGGGCGATTTTCAACTTGACTGAAATCGCCCCAAAAACGGGCGGGGCCATTTGAAGCACGACTTTAGCCTGATTTGACATTTAGTGGCTGGCAGATCAGACGTGAACACTGATAACTACTGTTGCCGTGATATAATTGATTAGAAAAAAAATCCCTTCCTTTTCCCGTTTGGCAGTGCGTCGCCCATATCGCCCTATTGAACAGGCCGTCCCTGTGTAGTACTCACTTCCATCATCATGAAGTGCCTCGAGAGGCTAGTCAAAGACCACATCACCTCCTCCATCTCCAATTCGCCTACCGCCCTGACAGATCCACAGACGACGCAAGCGCCATTGCACTGCACACTGCCCTCACCCACCTGGACAAAAGGAATGCATATGTGAGGAATGGATGCTGTTCATTGACTACAGTTCGGCCTTCAATACCATAATGCCCTCTTAAGCTCACCACAAAGCTCACAGCCCTGGGACTGAACTCCTCCCTATGCAACTGGGTCCTGGACTTCCTGACAGGCCCTCCCCATGGTGAAAGTTGGCAACATTACCTCCTCCATACTGATCCTCAACACGGGGGCCCCACAAGGGTGTGTCCTCAGTCCCCTCCTGTACTCCCTGTATGCCCACGACTGCGTGGCCTCACACAGTTACAACTCCATCATCAAGTTCGCTGATGACATGACAGTAGTAGGCCTGATTACCAACAACTTACGTCGTTGGGTTACTGTAATGGTACCAAGGAGCAAAGAGATCCTATAATACACTTATCCACTTAGTTATACATGTAGTTCTATGCCAAGGAGTACCAACCATCATTCCTGTTCCCAGGAACTCTAAGGCTTCATGCCACAATGACTATCACCCTGTAGCACTCACATCTGTAATCATGAAGTGCTTTGAAAGGCTGGTTATGGCACACATCAACTCCATCATCCCAGACACCGCACACCCCCATCCACATTGACAGGGCCGCATTGGAGTGGGTCGAGAGCTTCAAGTTCCTCAGTGTCCAAATCACTAAGGACTTAAAATGGTCCACTCACGCACAGTCTTGAAGAAGGCGCGGCAGTGCCTCTTCCCCCTAAGGAAGTTGAACAAGTTTGTCATGGGCCCTCAAATCCTCAAAGTTCTACAGCTGCACCATTCAGAGCATCTTAACTGGCTGCATCACTGCTTGGGATGGCAACAGCACCGCCCTCAATCGCATAGCGCAACATAGGGTGGTGCGGACAGTCCAGTACATCACTGGGGCCGAGCTCCCTGCCATCCCGGACCTCTATATCAGGCAAGGAAGGCCCGGAAAATCGTTAAAGACTCCAGCCACCCAAGCCATAGACTGTTCTCTCTGTTTCTGCACAGCAAGCAGTACCGGTGCATCAAGTCTGACACCAACAGGCTCCTGAACAGTTTCTATTCTCAAGCCGTAACAGAATGGCTACACAGACTATCTGAGTTGACCTTTGATTTTGATTTTTGCACTGTCTCTATGCACACTCACAGGACTCTACCCACTCACCAACACTGACACTACAACACACATTTATACTGACTCTACACACGCACACACACATACGATCATAATTTACACTGCTGCTACTCTGTCTATCATATATACTGATGCCTAGTCACCTTACATCTATACATATCTACCTCCATCACTCCAGTATCCCTGCACATTGTAAATATGGTATTGGAACTGACCCTTTATATAGCTTCTTACTTTCTCTTGTTCTTCTTATTTCTTATTTCTATTTATCGTGTGTTTTTGTTCTAGCTTGTGTTATTTTAGTGTTACAGTAGCTAGGTTTCCATCCAATTGGCGACAGAATTAAAGAAAATAAAGAAAATATGCGAATTTTATCCAAACTGACTTGTGGATAAAAATCAGTGTGTGATGATGTAGTGCACACAAAATGTACTTTTTCGCTTAAGTTTTCATGTACCGAATAAAAATCTCAAGTTCAATGTGTTTCCATTATATTTTCAACTCTTCCGATAGTTGTCACAAAACTGTTGCGTTAAATAACAAATGTGACTACTCTGGTCTTGGCACCTGCACTCTATAATCGCGTGACTCCAAATTGACTTCGATATATCAATATTTGAGGATAAAGGCGTTTCCACTGCCATTTCCTGCATAATGTATTTTACCGACACAAAAAGAACCCACCATGTCTAACGAACAAATTATCTGTCGGCAATTATAAAATTACACCGAAACTTCCTGTTTCCATCATAGCTGTCATGATTTATTTTTTAAGATGACTTTACTCGCATAAAAACTGTGGATGGAAACGTGGTTATTGATTACAGCATAGTTAGGATTGGCGTTTACAAGAAAGGCATTTCACTGTATTTATGCACGTGATATTGAAACTTGAAACTTGCCTGAAATGGGTAGGTTCCCTCCTAGCTAAAGTAAACTGATCCTAGATCAGGAGCAACTATCCCTAACCCGGTCTAATTCTTCCCCATTTGATAATCTGTCCAGATGTAGATGGCGTTTATGCCAGATTTTGTTTCTGGGTTGCCGAGATTACCCATTTGATAATGGAGGAGGTAAGGAATAAAGTGTATAAATGTATCATTTTATAATCATTTGGTAGGTGCTTACATTAGTCCGGGTTACCAACATATTCAAATAATGATTGACATATTTTCATAAAAATTTTTATTTTATCAATGTATTCATACCACTGTATTTCATCCTTCCAGAAGATATAGTCCCGACACAAATCTAGGCTTGCTACCGAAGCCGGCTGGTCGTTCGTTTTACAAGGTTCGGTCGCCAGAGACGTGACCCAGTCGTTCAGTCTTTTTGTTCTGTATCTATGGACGCGACCCAGTCGTTCGTTCTAAATGTTCCATTGCCATACTGGCTGGTTACGTTCTTATCCCTTGCTTGCCAACTATGGCTATTTTACAGTCACGTCAAAAAGTGCAGCCAGAATAACAGCAAAGTAGCTGTGATTATAGTGTGTTCCGTGTAATTCCTTCATCTTTTCCAATGCTAACTGAATGGCGAGTGAATGTATTTACAGTGAATCAATACAGTGTGTTTACATTTACATTTTAGTCATTTAGCAGACGCTCTTATCCAGAGCGATTTACAGTTTTAGTGAGTGCATACATTTTTCATACTGTTCTGTGTAATTCCTTCATCTTTTCCAATGCTAACTGAATGGATGTATTTACAGTCAATCAATCAATACAGTGTGATTATAGTCTGTTCTGTGTAATTCCTTCATTGATTTACTGATTTACGTCATTTAGTAGACGCTCTTATCCAGAGCGATTTACATGAGCAATTAGGGTTAAGTGCCTTGCTCAAGGGCACATCGACAGATTTTTCACCTAGTCGGCTCAGGGATTAGAACCAGCGACCTTTCGGTTACTGGCACAACGCTCTTAACCACTAAGCTACCTGCCGCCCTTCATCTTTTCCAATGCTAACTGAATGGTGAATTAATGTATTTACAGTCAATCAATCAATAGAGTGTGATTATAGTGTGTTCTGTGTAATTCCTTCATATTTTCCAATACTAACTGAATGGTGAATTAATGTATTTACAGTCAATCAATAAATACAGTGTGATTATAGTGTGTTCTGTGTAATTCCTTCATCTTTTCTTGTCTGGTGTCATTTTGTCTTCTTTGTTGTTGTGAGAAGAGAAGTTGTTTCTTTGGGGAAGAGGAAGGGAAATGTTTCTTTTCCATTCTGTATATTTGAAAAAAAATCAACTCCAGTTGAAGAACTGTGATAAACTACAAATCTCATTGTGGGATAGGCCACATGTTATAAAGATGGTTAAAGCTCTTAAACTGAATTACGTCGTCAGCATGTTTCCACTGTCCATACCTGCCTACACCTTTAACACCATAGACAAAATGATTACTCCGTTTATTTGGACTATTAAAAGGGCAAGGATGAACCTAGCTAGATTATAGCCAAAGATTTAGAAGGGAGGATTAAACTGTAATTATACTGAACAAAAATATAAACGCAACATGTAAAGTGTTGGTCTCATGTTTCATGAGCTGAAATAAAAGATCCCAGAAATGTACTAAATGCACAAAAAGCTTATTTCTCTCAAATTTTGTGCACAAATTTGTTTACATCCCTCTTAGTGAACATTTCTCCTTTACCAAGATAATCCATCCACCAGACAGGTGTGGCATATCAAGAAGCTGATTAAACAGTATGATCATTACACAGGTGCACCTTGTGTTGGGGACAATAAAAAGGCCACACAAATATGCAGTTTTGTCACACAACACAATGCTACAGATGTCTCAAGTTTTGAGGGAGCATGCAATTGGCATGCTGACTGCAGGAATGTCCACCAGAGCTGTTGCCAGATAATTTAATGTTAAAGTCTCTACCATAAGCCACCTCCAATGTTGTTTTAGAGAATTTGGCAGTACGTGCAATCTGCCTCACATCTGCAGACCACGTGTAACCACACCAGCCCAGGACCTCCACATCCGGCTTCTTCACCTGCAGGATCGCCTGAGACCAGCCACCTGGACAGCTGATGAAACTGAGGAGTATTTCTGTCTTTAATAAAGCCCTTTTGTGGGGAAAAACGTATTCTGATTGCCTCAGCCCTGCGCCCCTGCCCAGTCATGTGAAATCCATAGATAAGGGCCTAATACATGTATTTAAATTGACTGATTTCCTAATGTAAACTGTAACTCAGTAAAATCGTTGAAATTGTTGCATGTTGCGTTTCTATTTTTCTTCAGTATATATCAAGAAGCCTTTAACTGCCCAAATAGGCTCTCTCTATTGAGAACTCTAATAGGCCAATTTGGGTTGACATGGAAGAAGAACTCAATGCCCCATTTGGAGCATCATATTAGTCTGCAGAATACCATAATGTCCCATACTTAGAAATATGGCGTCAGATAAATAAGAGAGAGACATCTTCACCTTTCCTGACAAGCTCTGCTTCTTTATGGAACAACCATAAATAAAGATTAGGAGTACAGGTGGTTTTCTAGAAAGAGTGGTATAGGTTTTGTTTTAGCCTCAACACTAATACATTTCACTTTTGCTTTTAGTGTCAACTTGAATTGATCTCCATGATTCCATACCATCATTCCAAGGTTCACAATCTGTCTGAAGAATGCCAACTCTATTCAATTGTCCACTTTGCAACAAACATACTTTCTCTGTGTCCAGACAACTCACACATATTGACCTCTATCACCATCACGAACCAAATTGTATAATTACCTGTGGATTTAATAGGTGTTGACAATGCAGGAGTGGCTTCGGGACAAGTCTCTGAATGTCCTTGAGTGGCCCATCCAGTGCCTGGACTTGAACCCGATTGAACATCTCTGGAGAGACCTGAAAATAGCTGTGCAGCGACGCTCCCCATCCAACCTGACAGAGCTTGAGAGGATTTGCAGAGAAGAATGGGAGAAACTCCCCAAATACAGGTGTGCCAAGCTTGTAGTGTCATACCCAAGAAGACTCAAGGCTGTAATTGCTGCCAAAGGTGCTTCAACAAAGTACATTTACATTTACATTTACGTCATTTAGCAGACGCTCTTATCCAGAGTGACTTACAAATTGGTGCATTCACCTTATAGCCAGTGGGATAACCACTTTACAATTTTTTTTTATTATTTTTTATTTGGGGGGGGGGGGGGTACCCCCGAGCAACAAAGAAGGTTATAAAACAAGGTCATTTCAATACATCCCATTGGTCAGCATACTCCAAAAAATGGCAAGTAATAAAGAGTTCTGGGCCACCTTGAATCAAGACCAAAAGCCACATAATGATGAAATTCTGGAAGACTTTACTGACGGTGAATTGTTCAAATCCAAACCTAACAAAGCAGAGCCTCTGTCTGCAGTTCTATGTAGATTAATTTGAAGTTGTCAATCCACTGGGTTCTGAAAAAGGCAAGCACAAATTAACCATAGTGTACTTTAGATTAGGAAATCTTGACCACAAGGATCCTCCAAAATATATACCACTCCACACAGATTCATCAACCACCTCATTCAAAAACAAGTCACCACTTACGAAGAAGTATTCAAGCCTTTGATACGTGACATCCAGGAATTAGAAACACAGGGTGTGAAGTTATCATGCAAAACCTTTCGAGTCACAATCACAACAGTCTCAGCAGATAATCTCTCCGCACGTGCAGTTGCAGGGTAGAGCAAAAAAGTTTCCTCTTGTCGCATTTGTCGCTTCTGCTTGGCTACCAAGGGGGACATTTGCAAAAAAATCACTAAAGAGGAATTCACCATGCGTGACCCAGACAACTACAAGTACCATCTGCAGGCTGTGGAAGGAAATCCAGACAATGCATCGATGTATGTCATCAGAAAAGCCTGTTGCTTCTCTCAGCTGAATCATGTGCCATCTCCAATCTGTTTCCACCAGACGTCATGCATGACCTTTATGGGGGCATCATACCCACAGAGTTCAGACTAGTGCTGCAACAACTGGTTCAACAGAGGCAAATTACTCTTGCCCAGATCAGCTATGAGGTTGAGAACTTGTCTTATGGCAAACGAGATGTGTCTTCTAAACATTTACATTTACATTTACGTCATTTAGCAGATGCTCTTATCCAGAGCGACTTACAAATTGGTGCATTCACCCTATAGCCAGTGGGATAACCACTTCACAATTTTAGGGGGGGGGGGTTAGAATGATTACTTTATCCTATCCCAGGTATTCCTTAAAGAGGTGGGGTTTCAAATGTCTCCGGAAGGTGGTGAGTGACTCCGCTGTCCTGGCGTCGTGAGGGAGCTTGTTCCACCATTGGGGTGCCAGAGCAGCGAACAGTTTTGACTGGGCTGAGCGGGAACTATGCTTCCGCAGAGGAAGGGGAGCCAGCAGGCCAGAGGTGGATGAACGCAATGCCCTCGTTTGGGTGTAGGGACTGATCAGAGCCTGAAGGTACGGAGGTGCCGTTCCCCTCACAGCTCCATAGGCAAGCACCATGGTCTTGTAACAGATGCGAGCTTCAACTGGAAGCCAGTGGAGTGTGCGGAGGAGCGGGGTGACGTGAGAGAACTTGGGAAGGTTGAACACCAGACGGGCTGCGGCATTCTGGATGAGTTGTAGGGGTTTAATGGCACAGGCAGGGAGCCCAGCCAACAGCGAGTTGCAGTAATCCAGACGGGAGATGACAAGTGCCTGGATTAGGACCTGTGCCGCTGTTATGTGGGCAGCTTGTCTCTCCCTTTTCTGTTTCCCTTCCTCCTTGTTTTGTCCCCTCTGTGTCTGTTGTATCTGTATGTGTGTTTGTCCCCTTTATGTGGGTGTGTCTGGAGTGGATCAGGGGGCGTGCTCAGGATCTGCCTCTCCTGTGCAGCTGCGGGTTGTTTCCAGTGATTCCTGCCTACGCAGCTGCATCCTATTCTCTAATCAACCTGCACTACATATTCCGGGGCATGGCTCTCCACCGGCGCCAGATCGTTGTTCTTACCAGAGCGGTAACTTGGCTCACCAGTAAAGTTATTTTGTCTTTGTCTTCAGCCTGGCTCTCCACTCTCCTTAACCTGTCGTTTGTTTTGTCTTTAGTTTCGGACATACCTCCCAACCTGCCTGCCTTCCTGCCTGTCGGTCTGCCTGCCTGCCTGCCTGCCTGCCTGCCTGCCTCAGCCTCTCCTTCCTCCGGAGCCGACTAGCCCACTCTGTTCCTTTACGTCAGTTGTTTTTGGACTAAGACAATTTTTACTTTTATTAAATATTTTTGTTTCTTCCACTCCCTTTGTCGTGTTTGTTTCTCTGAGTGCTGGGTTGAACCATAGCCTAACAGAACGATCTGGCCATGGACCCAACAGAGAAACAGCACGGGGCAAACAAAGACAGCTTCCAACAAGCTATCCAGGCTCAAGGAACGTTGCTAGGACAGCATGACCAGTTGATTCGGACTCTTGTGGAAGATAATCTTCAACTGCTGAACCAGGTGACTCAGTTAACTACACACGTCTCTAAATTGTCTGTTATCAGTTCTCCATCTCTCTCTGACCCCCAGTTTGATGCACCCCAAGTTGTTTCCTCGGACACTAGGCAGGCTTCGTTCCGTCGGGAACCCCCTGTCACGTCGCCTGAACCGTTCAATGGAGAATTGGACAAGTGCCGGGGATTTTTGCTTCAGTGTGACTTGATTTTTCGGCAGAGACCACTGTCGTTTTCTACTGATTCATCTAAGGTACATTATGTTCTGGGGCTGTTAAGAGGGAAAGCTCTGGTTTGGGCTGAGGCTGTGTGCTCAGATCAAACTTTGACTGGATTGACTTTTGCTGATTTCTCTGCTAAATTGAAGACTGTTTTTGACCATCCTGACCATGTGGGTAATTCCTCCAAGATACTTTTTAATTTGAGGCAGGGTTCTAACAGTGTGGCAGAGTACTCTATTGAGTTCTGGACGTTGGCAGCGGACTCCAAGTGGAACAATGTGGCACTTCAAGGAGCATTTCTAAACGGTTTGAATGAAGCCATTAAGGATGAACTGGCTGCTCGTGATGAGCCACATGATTTACATTCTCTCGTTTCCCTGTCCATCAAGCTAGACAATCGGTTGCGGGAGAGGCGTCGGGAGAGAGGCGATCGGCCACATCTAGGAGGACGAGTTCCCCAGCCTTCAACCACTCGAGTCTCGCCTCTCCGGAGTCGGCAGCTTCTTGTTCCTGATTCCATCCCGAGCACAGAGGAGGAACCTATGCAAGTGGGTCGAGCTCGACTACCTCCAGCTGAGCGGCAACGGCGCCTCCAGGCGGGTGAGTGCCTGTACTGTGGAGACGCCACACACATTCTGGCTACATGCCCTAAGCGGCCAAAAGACAAGGCTCGCTCGTAACGGTGGGTCTACTTGCGAGCCCAGAGTTAGATCCTGAACCCATCATTCCCCGATTACAAGTTCCTGTAACCTTACGTTTCCAGAGTCATTCCCTGCCACTCTCAGCTCTCATAGACTCAGGTGCAGAAGATAACTTTATTAGCCACCAGTTCGTTACACAAGCTCGTATCCCCATGGAGCCACTACCTACCCCCATCCGGGTCACAGCCCTTGATGGGCGCCTCCTCGCGGAGATAACTCATCAAACCACCCCCGTTTCCCTAGTGATTTCTGGCAATCATTGTGAAAGCATTCAGCTAAGAGTTATGTCTGGCTCAGCTACCTCCCTAATCCTTGGCTTCCCCTGGTTGGCTCTTCACAACCCACAAATTGATTGGACACGTCACACCATTCTCAGTTGGAGCACTAACTGCCATTCCGAGTGCCTGAGGTCAGCGGTTCCCCCCACTAAGTGTAACCCAACTCCTCCCTCAGCTCCTCTTGATCTGTCATCTGTCCCCAAAGAATACCATGACTTAGCGGAGGTTTTCAGTAAGGACAAGGCTCTGTCTCTACCACCACATAGGCCTTATGATTGCCCTATTGAACTGCTTCCTGGTGCTCCCTTGCCCTCTAGTCGGTTATACAATCTGTCCCGACCGGAAAGAGAGGCAATGGAGCAGTACATTGGTGATTCTCTGGTCTCGGGCATAATCCGTCCCTCGTCGTCTCCTTTGGGTGCAGGTTTCTTTTTCGTGGAAAAGAAGGACAAGTCGTTACGCCCCTGTATCGATTTCAGGGGTTTAAACAACATAACTGTTAAAAACAAGTATCCCCTTCCACTCATCAACTCAGCTTTTGAACCTCTGCATGGCGCCACAGTGTTTTCCAAGCTCAACCTCAGGAATGCTTATCACCTTGTCCGAATCCGAAAGGGAGATGAGTGGAAAACCGCTTTCAACACTCCACTGGGACATTTTGAGTATTTGGTCATGCCCTTTGGGCTTTCAAATGCCCCTGCGGTTTTCCAAGCCATGGTGAACGATGTTCTTAGGGATTTTTTGAACCGTTTTGTCTTTGTATACCTGGATGATATTCTTGTTTTTTCCAAGTCACCCGAGGAGCATGAGTCACACGTCCGTCAAGTCCTTCAACGGCTCTTGGAGAACAAGCTGTACGTCAAAGCAGAGAAGTGTGAGTTCCACAAACAGTCTACATCGTTCCTTGGATTCATAATTGAGAGCGGGCAGGTGAAGGCGGACCCCGAGAAGATCCGGGCAGTGACGGAATGGCCCATACCCACCACCCGTAAGCAACTTCAACGATCTTTGGGCTTTGCTAACTTCTACCGTAGGTTCATTAAGGGTTTTAGTAAAGTGGTGGCACCCCTTACTAGACTCACATCCCCAAAGGTCCCGTTTTTGTGGTCCCCTGAGGCGGAGCAGGCGGTAGGGGTGTTGAAGGAACTGTTTTCCACCTCCCCTGTGTTGATACACCCCAATACCTCTCTGCAGTTTGTTGTGGAGGTGGACGCGTCGGACTCAGGTGTGGGAGCCGTCCTCTCCCAGCGCTCCCCCACTGACCAAAAGCTTCACCCCTGTGCTTTTTTCTCCAAAAAATTGTCACCCACAGAACGGAATTACGACGTTGGAAACCGAGAGCTGCTGGCGGTCAAGCTAGCACTGGAAGAATGGCGGCACTGGCTGGATGGAGCTGAACTGCCGTTTGTGGTCTGGACTGACCACAAGAACTTGGCTTACATCCAAGCCACTAAGAGACTCAACTCACGCCAAGCCAGATGGGCCCTGTTTTTTAGTAGGTTTAACTTTATTCTTACATACAGACCGGGGTCAAGAAATGTTAAACCAGATGCTTTGTCCCGCCAGTTTGCTGACCCTTCGGAGACCAGCGAGCCTGAGGCAGTCCTGCCTTCCTCATGCGTCGTGGCGGCTGTTCAGTGGGAGATCGAGTCTCTTGTGAAGACTGCACTTGCCACGGACCCGGGACCGGGTGATGGACCTCCCAACCTACTCTTTGTTCCCGAGACGGTCCGGTCTCAGGTGTTGCAGTGGATTCACACCTCCCGTTTTGCTGGTCACCCTGGGATGAGACGCACGTTGACGTTGCTTAGGAGACATTTTTGGTGGCCTTCAATGGAAACTGACGTTCGGGCTTTTGTGGCAGCCTGTTCAACCTGTGCTCGGGGCAAAGCCTCCCATCAGTCCCCTTCGGGGCTGCTGCTACCCCTCCCAGTTCCCAGCCGTCCCTGGTCCCACATAGCCATGGATTTTGTCACCGGCCTACCCAAGTCTGAAGGTAATGATACTATACTTACCATTGTGGACAGATTCTCTAAATCTGTTCACTATATAGCATTACCAAAATTACCGTCTGCCAGTGAGACAGCGGACCTCCTAGTCCAACATGTATTCCGTCCCCATGGAATACCTGTGGACATCGTATCTGATAGAGGCCCACAGTTTACTTCCCGTGTTTGGAAGGTGTTCTGTTCTGCTTTGGGTGCTTCCGTTAGTCTGTCCTCAGGGTTTCATCCCCAGACCAACGGTCAAACAGAAAGAGCCAATCAAGACCTCGAAGCAACCCTTCGTTGTGTGGCTGCTCAACATCCATCATCCTGGGCCAAACATCTGCCTTGGATAGAGTACGCCCACAACTCCCTCACCACCTCTGCCACTGGTCTTTCACCCTTCGAAGTGACCATGGGTTATCAACCCCCTCTGTTTCCTGCTCAGGAGAAGGAATTGGCTGTTCCTTCGGTTCAGGAGAACCTCCGCCGCTGCCAGAGAGTGTGGCGCGATGCTCGGGAAGCGTTGCTTCGGACCACCGACAGGAACAAGAGGACAGCGGATAGGAGCAGGACTCCCGCACCTGTGTTTCATCCTGGTCAAGAGGTTTGGCTGTCGTCTAAGAACGTACCTCTTCGTACCAAATCACGCAAGCTGTCTCCTCGGTACCTGGGTCCGTTTGTGGTGGAGTCCATCATTAACCCCGCTGCGGTTCGTTTGAAGTTGCCTTCAGCCATGAAGATACACCCTACTTTCCACGTCTCCCAACTGAAACCTGTGTCCTCCAGCCTTTTGTGTCCGCCGGCTGTTCCACCTCCACCTGTTCGTCTCATTGACGACCATCCGGCCTACACCGTCAGTAGGCTACTGGACTCTCGGAGGCGGGGTAGGGGTCTCCAATACCTAGTCGATTGGGAAGGTTATGGACCAGAGGAGAGGTCTTGGGTCCC
The DNA here is from genome assembly GCF_964263955.1 of Coregonus lavaretus. Lineage (NCBI taxonomy): Eukaryota > Metazoa > Chordata > Actinopteri > Salmoniformes > Salmonidae > Coregonus > Coregonus lavaretus. The sequence goes on from NW_028166613.1 coordinate 207,223, forward strand.
AAAGCGTTTTGTGTTGGATCCTCAGTTGATCACGGACTTCCATCACGACAACCCGGACAGGCCTGGTGGGTCGCCAGGTGGCGACCATTGAGGGGGGGGTACTGTTATGTGGGCAGCTTGTCTCTCCCTTTTCTGTTTCCCTTCCTCCTTGTTTTGTCCCCTCTGTGTCTGTTGTATCTGTATGTGTGTTTGTCCCCTTTATGTGGGTGTGTCTGGAGTGGATCAGGGGGCGTGCTCAGGATCTGCCTCTCCTGTGCAGCTGCGGGTTGTTTCCAGTGATTCCTGCCTACGCAGCTGCATCCTATTCTCTAATCAACCTGCACTACATATTCCGGGGCATGGCTCTCCACCGGCGCCAGATCGTTGTTCTTACCAGAGCGGTAACTTGGCTCACCAGTAAAGTTATTTTGTCTTTGTCTTCAGCCTGGCTCTCCACTCTCCTTAACCTGTCGTTTGTTTTGTCTTTAGTTTCGGACATACCTCCCAACCTGCCTGCCTTCCTGCCTGCCTTCCTGCCTGCCTGCCTGCCTGCCTGCCTGCCTCAGCCTCTCCTTCCTCCGGAGCCGACTAGCCCACTCTGTTCCTTTACGTCAGTTGTTTTTGGACTAAGACAATTTTTACTTTTATTAAATATTTTTGTTTCTTCCACTCCCTTTGTCGTGTTTGTTTCTCTGAGTGCTGGGTTGAACCATAGCCTAACAGCCGCTTCCTGTGTAAGGCAGGGTCGTACTCTCCGAATGTTGTAGAGCATGAACCTGCAGGATCGGGTCACCGCCTTGATGTTAGCGGAGAACGACAGGGTGTTGTCCAGGGTCACGCCAAGGCTCTTCGCACTCTGGGAGGAGGACACAACGGAGTTGTCAACCGTGATGGCGAGATCATGGAACGGGCAGTCCTTCCCCGGGAGGAAGAGCAGCTCCGTCTTGCCAAGGTTCAGCTTGAGGTGGTGATCCGTCATCCATACTGATATGTCTGCCAGACATGCAGAGATGCGATTCGCCACCTGGTTATCAGAAGGGGGAAAGGAGAAGATTAGTTGTGTATCGTCAGCGTAGCAATGATAGGAGAGGCCATGTGAGGATATGACAGAGCCAAGTGACTTGGTGTATAGGGAGAATAGGAGAGGGCCTAGAACTGAGCCCTGGGGGACACCAGTGGTGAGAGCACGTGGTGCGGAGACAGCTTCTCGCCACGCCACTTGGTAGGAGCGACCGGTCAGGTAGGACGCAATCCAGGAGTGAGCCGCGCCGGAGATGCCCAGCTCGGAGAGGGTGGAGAGGAGGATCTGATGGTTCACAGTATCAAAGGCAGCAGACAGGTCTAGAAGGACAAGAGCAGAGGAGAGAGAGTTAGCTTTAGCAGTGCGGAGAGCCTCCGTGACACAGAGAAGAGCAGTCTCAGTTGAATGACCAGTCCTGAAACCTGACTGGTTTGGATCAAGAAGGTCATTCTGAGAGAGATAGCAAGAGAGTTGGCTAAAGACGGCACGCTCAATAGTTTTGGAAAGAAAAGAAAGAAGGGATACTGGTCTGTAGTTGTTGACTAAACCTGTGTCACTATCCCAGAGAGTCCTGAGGAAGAATGGCCATCTATCCGGAAGTGCATCAGAAAAATTAACACTTTTCCATTTACTCCCCCAAATGATTGGTAGTCAAATACAAAATGGCAGTGCTTGGGATCTCTACCTCCTGCTTCGAGAGATATCCGACGTCATCTTGGCCCCAGTTTTAAGAAGATCCTGGATCCCATATCTGGCAGAAAAAATCTCTGAATTTCAAGCTCTCTTCCAGGAGCTGTTTCCAGGGAAGACAATCCCAAAGATGCACAATCTCGTCCACTACCCTACCCTGCTACTTGCCTATGGACCTTTGATCCACCAGTCCACCATGTGATTTGAAGTGCAACACCAATATTTCAAGAGGCACTCAGCAGTTGTGGGAAACTTCAAAAATATAACAAAGACCCTTGTAAAAAGACATCAGCTCAGTCAATGCTGGGAGCAAACCAACAACAACGTCCCACTGCATGCACTTCCAAATTCTGCCCGTGCAGTATTAAGTGCCAGATTCGGAGAAGACATCAGAGCAAAATGTGTCACCAAGACAAAGTCCATTGCAGTGAACAACGCACAATACAATTTAGGAGACTATCTGGTCATTGACACTGTCCATTCAGAAGAGATCCCTGTGTTCATGGAAGTGTGTGGAATATACAGTTTCCTTGGTACTACTAGCAGCCAGTTTCAACAGCCATCACCACGCATACATGGTTAAACACAGTCAATAATGGATTGCTATAAGTCCTGCTGAGGAGATCGATTTTCGTGGGTTAGATGGATACAGGGACCCAGAGGGTAGAGTGTCCATTCCTCTCTGCTACTGGATTGCAGTTAGTTAAAATCATTGATTTATTAACTTATTAAGCACAACACACTTTTGCTTTCACATTTCCATATGCATTTCCTATTGTGATACACACTGACCAGAACACTGACATGTTCTTTTTTATTTTGGATCTTTCTCCCACAGAACACCAAATTGATGTAGAGAATTTGATGTCATTGAACCAAAGAATGGTGGAGCAAATCGTTCCAGTATTTAAAGTTCTAATCAAATTCACAAAATGTATGGAGAATCTAAAAGCTGTAAATAGGTAAGTTTAATGAATGACTTATTTGCATCATTGATTCTATCACATTGATCCCATTCACATTCTCTGCTCTTTTGTTTCTTTCTGAGCCTGAAAGCACACTTTTTTTTATTATTGTTCACAGTTAACAGCCCAGCAAAAATGACCCAGCATCTGTCCAGCACAATGACCCAGCATCTGTCCAGCACAATGACCCAGCATCTGTCCTGCACAATGACCCAGCATCTGTCCAGCATAATGACCCAGCATCTGTCCTGCACAATGACCCAGCATCTGTCCTGCACAATGACCCAGCATCTGTCCAGCACAATGACCCAGCATCTGTCCAGCACAATGACCCAACATCTGTCCTGCACAATGACCCACCAATTGGCCTTCAGCATGACATATCAACTGGCCAGCAACAGGACACATCAATCAGCCAAAGAGTCTGGCCATCTGGGTTTAGACTTCCAGAATTTACAGAATTTCCAGCCCTACTGTGCACTCGAAGTGGAGGTCTCAGATTGTGCAGGTGTTGTTTGACTTCATGTGTACCTACACTTGGTGAGTATAGTTATGTAGTACACGCATGACTGTAAGTCGCTTTGGATAAAAGCGTCTGCTAAATGGCATATTATTATTATTATTATTTAGTAAACTGATCTTAGCTTAATGTTCATCAATTATTAATCATAATGCTTGTGTGTGTGTGTGTGTGTGTGCGTCGCCCTGAGCCTTTCTCCTGTCTCTGTCCTCCATACTGTCCTTCTCTATACTGTCTTGTAATAATCACTGCAGCTGATAGCAGAACACATACTGTCCTTCTCTATACTGTCTTGTAATAATCACTGCAGCTGATAGCAGAACACATACTGTCCTTCTCTATACTGTCTTGTCATAATCACTGCAGCTGATAGCAGAACACATACTGTCCTTCTCTATACTGTCTTGTCATAATCACTGCAGCTGATAGCAGAACACATACTGTCCTTCTCTATACTGTCTTGTCATAATCACTGCAGCTGATAGCAGAACACATACTGTCCTTCTCTATACTGTCTTGTCATAATCACTGCAGCTGATAGCAGAACACATACTGTCCTTCTCTATACTGTCTTGTAATAATCACTGCAGCTGATAACAGAACACATACTGTCCTTCTCTATACTGTCTTGTCATAATCACTGCAGCTGATAGCAGAACACATACTGTCCTTCTCTATACTGTCTTGTCATAATCACTGCAGCTGATAGCAGAGCACATACTCACCTTTTACATGATGATAATCAACGCCATCAATCAATGTAATTTGTATTACAAACATAATCGTTTGTCTAAATGTAATCTTGTATGTTTCTCTTTTGCTGTAGGCACCCCACTACCCGGCAATATATGGATGTGTGCACAGCGCTCATTCAAAAGTACCCCTCGTTGAGAGACCAGACAGGGAAGGGATATGTACAAATTCTTCAGTTTTCCTACTCACATTAATTCACACTAATAACCTTTTTACACCATTGTGCCTACCCAGACCATAATGTGCTGGCTTGGATCTTTTCTTCTCACATGTTAAACCATCACAGCAGTGTAACAAGACGATCTCTATTCTGCTCCCCTGACCTCAGTCTCAATAATCCGTCATGACATTTCTCCTCTCCACATGTCATTTTTTAACGAGTCATGGCACGGCATGATAAAGAATAAATACAAAAAACAGCGGCAGCCTCTTGATCACGTTACACAAGTACAGGAAAGGCAGAAGAGGTTTGGGAGGCAAGGGAAAAAAGAAGATCAGATGTCACCATAAATGAAGACCCGACCAAAATAGCCAAGGTAACTGCATACATACAGTGGGGGAAAAAAGTATTTAGTCAGCCACCAATTGTGCAAGTTCTCCCACTTAAAAAGATGAGAGAGGCCTGTAATTTTCATCATAGGTACACGTCAACTATGACAGACAAATTGAGAACTTTTTTTCCAGAAAATCACATTGTAGGATTTTTAATGAATTTATTTGCAAATTATGGTGGAAAATAAGTATTTCGTGACCTACAAACAAGCAAGATTTCTGGCTCTCACAGACCTGTAACTTCTTCTTTAAGAGGCTCCTCTGTCCTCCACTCGTTACCTGTATTAATGGCACCTGTTTGAACTTGTTATCAGTATAAAAGACACCTGTCCACAACCTCAAACAGTCACACACCAAACTCCACTATGGCCAAGACCAAAGAGCTGTCAAAGGACACCAGAAACAAAAATGTAGACCTGCACCAGGCTGGGAAGACTGAATCTGCAATAGGTAAGCAGCTTGGTTTGAAGAAATCAACTGTGGGAGCAATTATTAGGAAATGGAAGACATACAAGACCACTGATAATCTCCCTCGATCTGGGGCTCCACGCAAGATCTCACCCGTGGGGTCAAAATGATCACAAGAACGGTGAGCAAAAATACCAGAACAACACGGGGGGACCTAGTGAATGACCTACAGAGAGCTGGGACCAAAGTAACAAAGCCTACCATCAGTAACACACTACGCCGCCAGGGACTCAAATCCTGCAGTGTCAGACGTGTCCCCCTGCTTAAGCCAGTACATGTCCAGGCCCGTCTGAAGTTTGCTAGAGTGCATTTGGATGATCCAGAAGAGGATTGGGAGAATGTGATATGGTCAGATGAAACCAAAATATAACTTTTTGGTAAAAACTCAACTCGTCGTGTTTGGAGGACAAAGAATGCTGAGTTGCATCCAAAGAACACCATACCTACTGTGAAGCATGGGGGTGGAAACATCATGCTTTAGGGCTGTTTTTCTGCAAAGGGACCAGGACGACTGATCCGTGTAAAGGAAAGAATGAATGGGGCCATGTATCGTGAGATTTTGAGTGAAAACCTCCTTCCATCAGCAAGGGCATTGAAGATGAAACGTGGCTGGGTCTTTCAGTATGACAATGATCCCAAACACACCGCCCGGGCAACGAAGGAGTGGCTTCGTAAGAAGCATTTCAAGGTCCTGGAGTGGCCTAGCCAGTCTCCAGATCTCAACCCCATAGAAAATCTTTGGAGGGAGTTGAAAGTCTGTGTTGCCCAGCAACAGCCCCAAAACATCACTGCTCTAGAGGAGATCTGCATGGAGGAATGGGCCAAAATACCAGCAACAGTGTGTGAAAACCTTGTGAAGACTTACAGAAAACGTTTGACCTGTGTCATTGCCAACAAAGGGTAAATAACAAAGTATTGAGAAACTTTTGTTTTTGACCAAATACTTATTTTCCACCATAATTTGAAAATAAATTCATTAAAAATCCTACAATGTGATTCTCTGGAAAATCTTTTCTCATTTTGTATGTCATAGTTGACGTGTACCTATGATGAAAATTACAGGCCTCTCTCATCTTTTTAAGTGGGAGAACTTGCACAATTGGTGGCTGACTAAATACTTTTTTCCCCCCACTGTATGATGGCCCGTATTCAGTGTGTCAATGTCGAACCGCTGATCCCGGATCCGTTTTGAAGATCATAAATAGGATTGTATGGACAGGTGGGGACCTGGTCCTAGATCAGCACTCTGAGATGCTTTGTGAATACGGGACATTTTCCCTTTTCTATAGACTTTGATGCTGTATGTATCAATATTTGATAATATTTATATTTGATTTTCAGATTGAGACTGGTGAGGATTTCTTCAGTCAGAAGTTACATGTTGAAAAGATGCAGGTGGAGTGCCAAAAAAAGAGACCGAACATAAGTTCCCTACAAGACAAAATGAAAAGGAGAGAGAACTTTTTATGAAACAACAAGGCACCAAGGACATCTTAAAACAGTACCCAGCACTCCGTTTGTCAGCCATTGTAAGTAGACAAAAAGTCTGATAGAAAGAAATGGTAAAAAGCACAACTAATGTAAAATAGCCAAGTACTGTCATCTGAATTTAAGATATATTGATGATGCATTATAAACAAATTTACTTTCAGATTTTCTCTGAGATGAGAAGCAAATTCGGTATGGATGTGGACAGAAACATTCTGTCCGGATTCGGCACAATGGCTGACAAAATCATTGCAGAAACGGAGAGGACGGGTGTGGTCGTGGAACTGCTGAATCTCTACAAGACAGCACTTCTCTTACACACAGAGGAGGCTCACAAAGGTTATCTTGTTTAATCAATGTTACTACATGTAAAATGTACCCTTAACAGAATGCAGCCATTCTAATTCTATTGATTCTAATCCAGCCATTTTATTACACACCCTATTACACAGGTCTGAAGGTCATTGCAGCCATTTTGTTACACACCCTATTACACAGGTCTGAAGGTCATTGCAGCCATTTTGTTACACACCCTATTACCCAGGTCTGAAGGTCATTGCAGCCATTTTGTTACACACCCTATTACACAGGTCTGAAGGTCACTGCAGCCATTTTGTTAAACACCCTATTACACAGGTCTGAAGGTCACTGCAGCCATTTTGTTAAACACCCTATTACACAGGTCTGAAGGTCACTGCAGCCATTTTGTTACACACCCTATTACACAGGTCTGAAGGTCACTGCAGCCATTTTGCTCCTCACCTACCTCTTCAAAGAAGATCCAAATGGGCTGTATGTCACAGACAGGGTATGTATTTCCCAGCAGACAAATAAATACATGCAAAGTTAGTAGTACTGTGTAAGGTGTGCTGTGCTCAGTTGTTAACTTACTGTTTGAAATATGACTTGAGTAACCTTAATTTTACTTTTTTACAGTGTGTTCCCATCACCTACCATAAGAATAGAGGGGAATGCCGTTGCGGATGAGAGCCACATCCAACTCTTCCTGGATGGAGAGGCACTCACTGAAGAGCGAGAGGACATCTCCATGGGATTGGGAGTGGCAATGGGGGTCCATTTCCTTTTTAATATTGAGTATGCAGCATCAATGAAAAGCACTATGCTGTTCATTCAGAAATGTGTTCTGGGAATTGATGAGGGGGGTAAATGACCAACAAATGTTGTACGAATGGCAAACCTTTTGCTGTATAGAGGGATAAGGGAGACCAGACATTTCTGTGATGTCTGCAAGTGAGATTTCTGTGACTTTTAAAGTCAATCAAATGAATTTGTGACTTTACAAGTTTGCCACTCTGTTATTTGTATTATTATTGTTCATATTATTATTATTCATAATAGAATACATGGGACATGAAAGATTCCTACAGGAACCTTAACACCCTAAAAGGTTATTTGAGGAACTTTTTAAAAGGTTCCTTTGGGAAAAGGTTCCTGGAAGCACCTTTAGTATCACGACTCAGGATAAGACCCAGATGCAGACAGTTCGAAATAGCAAAAGTTTATTTACAAAAACAGGGGCCGGGCAAACAACAGGTCAAGGGCAGGCAGAGGTCAGTAATACAGAGCAAAGTCCGAAAGGTAGAGAAACGGCAGGCAGGCTCAGGGTCGGGGCAGGCAGAGGTCGGTAATCCAGAACTGTGTCACAAGGTACAGAACGGCAGGCAGGCTCAGGACAGGCAGAATGGTCAAAACCGGGAAAAACTGGAAAACGAGCTAGAGCAAAACAGGAGTACGGGAAAAACGCTGGTAGGCTTGATGAGACAAGACGAACTGGCAACAGACAAACAGAGAACACAGGTATAAATACACAGGGGATAATGGGGAAGATGGGCGACACCTGGAGGGTGGAGACAAGCACAAAGACAGGTGAAACAGATCAGGGTGTGACAGTAGAAGAGCCATTATCCCCGCCAACCAGGCGGATGAACATCTGGGCCGGGGGTATGCTGACCTCTTCCTCTTGCTCCGGGAAGCGCGGGGGCTGATATCCTAGGGAGCACTCAAAAGGCGAGAGCAGTGGCTGAGCAAGGGAGGGTGTTGCGGGCGTACTCTACCCACACAAGCTGCTGGGTCCAGGTGATGGGATTGGCGGAGACCAGGCAGCGAAGAGTCGTCTCCAGGTCCTGATTGGCTCGCTCCGACTGGCCATTAGACTGGGGGTGGAACCCGGAGGACAGGCTGGCCGACGACCCAATGAGCGTGCAGAACGCCTTCCAGAACTGGGACGAGAACTGAGGACTCCGGTCGGAGACCATGTCCACAAAGAGTTCATGGATCCGGAAGATGTGCTGCACCATGAGCTGGGCCGTCTCCTTCGCTGAGGGTAGCTTGGGGAGAATAATGAAATGGGCGGCTTTGGAAAACCGGTCCACCACGGTAAGGATAACCGTGTTGCCATCAGACGGGGGAGACCAGTGACGAAGTCCAGGGATATATGTGACCAGGGACGGTGAAGGACAGGAAGTGGTTGAAGGAGGCCAGCTGGAGCTTGCAGAGGAGTCTTATTCTGGGCACACACGGTGCAGGCGCGACGAATGCGGAGACGTCAGGAACCAAGGTGGTCCACCAAAAACGTTGTTGTGCAAAGGCCAGGGTCCGACGGGAGCCAGGATGGCAGGCCAGTCGAGAGGAATGAGCCCATTCCAGAACCGAGGAACGGGCAGAGTCCGGGACAAACATCCAGTTAGCTGCCCCCCCGTGGTACGGCTGGGAACGCAGCGCCTCACGGACACGGTTCTCTATACCCCAGATGAGTGCAGCTGCGAGACAAGAGGTAGGAAGGATGGTCTCGGGATCAGATGGTGTAGCAGTGGGGTTATAGAGGCGTGACAGCGCATCCGGCTTCACATTCTTGGACCCTGGGCGGTAGGAGATGGTGCTTGAGGTCCAAGAACGCCTGGTCTGCAGCTGGAGACAACATAAACGGGACCTTGGGGGAGGTGAGCACTGACAGGGGGGAAGCCCTGGTGCTGTAGCCCCGGATGAACCGGCGGTAAAAATTGGAGAACCCCAGGAAGCGTTGCAGCTGCACTCTGGAGGTGGGTTGCGGCCAATCCACAACCGCACTCACCTTTTCAGGATCCATCTATATGTTGCCTGCAGCTATGATGTATCCAAGGAAGGAGATGGTGGAGAGACGGAATTCACATTTTTCCGCTTTGATGAACAGCTGGTTCTCCAGAAGACGCTGGAGGACATGTTCTTGAGCTGAGTGGGAAAACACGAGGATGTCATCAAGGTAGACGAATACGAACTGGTTCAACATGTCCCAGAGAACGTGGTTTACCAGGGCCCGGAACACAGTAGGAGCATTGGTCAGTCCGAATGGCATCACCAGGTATTCGTAGTGCCCACTAGCCGTATTAAAGGTGGTTTTCCACTCATCCCCTTCCCGTATCCGTACCAGATGGTAGGCGTTCCGTAGGTCCAACTTGGAGAAGATGGTAGCCCCCTTGAGAGGCTCAAATGCCGAGGCGATAAGTGGAAGCGGGTAACGGTTTTTAATCGTGATGTCATTCAGGCCCCGGTAGTCGATACACGGACGCAGGGTTTTGTCCTTCTCCACAAAGAAGAACCCTGCTCTGGCGGGGGAGGCAGCAGGACGGATACCCCCTGCAGCCAGGGAGTCCTCAATATACGTCTCCTTCGCCTTGGTCTCCAGACCTGACAGGGAATAAAGCCTCCCCCGAGGCGGTGTAGTGCCCGGGAGAAGGTTGATGGCGCAGTCATATGGCCGATGCGGAGGAAGCGAGGTGGCATGGGCCTTGCTGAAAACCTCCCAGAGGTCCTGGTACTCCACGGGAACTGCGGAGACGTCCTGGGGTTTTCCCAAGCCCGCAGGAAGACATCCCGGGGCAGGCAGCGCCGACTTCAGGCAATGCGCATGGAAAAACGGGCTCCAACCCAGGATAGAACCAGTAGCCCAGTCGATCAGAGGATTGTGCCTCTGGAGCCAGGAAAACCCCAAAACCACAGGTGCATGAGGGGATTCAATGGGCAGGAACTGTATAGACTCACTGTGATTACCCGACACTCTCAAGTTAATGGGAAACGTAGTCTGGGTGACTCTGCCAATAGAGCGCCCATCCAATGCTCTGACGTCCATGGGAATGGAGAAGGGTTGTGTGGGGATCCGGGTTGTGTGGCGATCCGGATGGTCAAGGCTATGAGGAAGTCAAGGTCCAGGGGCAGCTCCCGGGCTGCAAGCTCGTCTTTAATCACCTCCGATAATCCGTGAAGGAACGCATCGGGGCCTCCGGTAAGACAAGGGGTGGTGGTCTGTGTATATTTGTAAACAACAGCTGGTGCACGAAATCTAATATTAAGGAAGTGTCAAGGTTTTGCTCACCTGAGGTAGAGTATCTCATGATAAGCTGTGACGACACAATTTACCAAGAGAGTTTTCATCTATATTTTTCGTAGCTGTCTATTTACCACCACAAACCGATGCTGGCACTAAGACCACACTCAATGAGCTGTATAAGGCCATGAGCAAACAGGAAAACGCTCATCCAGAGGCGGCGCTCCTAGTGGCCAGGGACTTTAATGCAGAGAAACTTAAATCCGTTTTACCTCATTTCTACCAGCATGTTAAATGTGCAACCAGAGGGGGAAAAAACACCTTTACTCCACACACAGATACGTGTACAAAGCTCTCCCTCGCCCTCCATTTGGCAAATCTGACCATAATTATATCCTCCTGATTCCTGCTTACAAGTACAAACTAAAGCAGGAAGCACCAGTGGTCAGATGACGCAGATGCTAAGCTACAGGACTGTTTTGCAAGCACAGACTGGAATATGTTCCGGGATTCTTCCAATGGCATTGAGGAGTACACCACATCAGTCACTGGCTTCATCAATAAGTTCATCGATGACATCGTCCCCACAGTGACCGTACGTACATACCCCAACCAGAAGCCATGGAGTACAGGCAACATCCGCACTGAGCTAAAGGGTAGAGCTGCCACTTTCAAGGAGCGGGACTCTAACCTGGACGCTTATAAAAAATCCCGCTATGCCCTCTGACGAACCATCAAACAGGCAAAGCGTCAATACAGGACTAAAATTGAATCGTACTACACCGGCTCTGACGCTCATCAGATGTGGAAGGGCTTGCAAACTTTTACAGACTACAAAGGAAAGCACAGCCACGAGCTGCCCAGTGACACGAGCCTATCTAAATTACTTCTAGCCACTCTAATTTGCATACCGCCCCAACAGATCCACAGATTATGCAATCTCTATTGCACTCCACACTACCCTTTCCCACCTGGACAAAATTATCACCTATGTGAGAATGCTATTCATTGATTACAGCTCAGAATTCAACACCACAGTGCCCTCAAAGCTCATCACTAAGCTAAGGACCCTGGGACTAAAGGTGGTAAGGGTAGGTAACAACACATCTGGCACACTAATCCTCAACACAGGGGCTCCTCAGGGGTGCGTGCTCAGTCCCCTCCTGTACTCCCTGTTCACCCATGACTGCATGGCCAGGCACGACTCCAACACCATCATTAAGTTTGCCGACGACGCAACAGTGGTAGGCCTGATCACCGACAATGACGAGACAGCCTATAGGGAGGAGGTCAGAGACCTGGCCGTGTGGTGCCAGGATAACAACCTCCCCCTCAACATGATCAAGACAAAGGAGATGATTGTGGACTACAGGAAAAGGAGGACCAAGCACGCCCCCATTCTCATCGACGGGGCTGTAGTGGAGCAGGTTGAGAGCTTCAAGTCCCTTGGTGTCCACATCACCAACAAACTATCATGGTCCAAACACACCCCCTCAGGAGACTGAAAAGATTTGGGATGGGTCCTCAGATCTTCAAAAAGTTCTATAGCCGGACCATCGAGAGCATCCTGACTGGTTGCATCACTGCCTGGTATGGCAACTGCTCGGCCTCCGACCGCAAGGCACTACAGAGGGTAGTGTGTACGGCCTAGTACATCACTGGGGCCAAGCTTCCTGCCATCCAGGACCTCAATACCAGGCAGTGTCAGAGGAAGGCCCAGAAAATTGTCAAAGACTCCAGCCACCCTAGTCATAGACTGTTCTCTCGGCTACCGTACGGCAAGCGGTAGCGGAGCGCCAAGTCTAGATCCAAAAGGCTTCTTAACAGCTTCTACCCCCAAGCCATAAGACTCATGAACAGCTAATCAAATGGCTACCCGGACTATTTGCATTGTCCCCCCCTCCCAACCACCCCCTCTTTTACGCTGCTGCAACTCTCTGTTTATTATCTATGCACAGTCACTTTCACTCTACCTACATGTACATATTACCTCAATTACCTCGACTAACCTGTGCCCCCGCACATTGACTCTGTACCCCCTGTAGAGTTGTGGTCAAAGTTTTGAGAATGACACAAGTATTGGTCTTCACAAAGTTTGCTGCTTCAGTGTTTTTAGATATTTTTGTCAGATGTTACTATGGTATACTGAAGTATAATTACAAGCATTCCATAAGTGTCAAAGGCTTTTATTGACAATTACATTAAGTTTATGCAAAGAGTAAATATTTGCAGTGTTGACCATTCTTTTTCAAGACCTCTGCAATCCACCCTGACATGCTGTCAATTAACTTCTGGGCCACATCCTGACTGATGGCAGCCCATTCTTGCATAATCAATGCTTGGAGTTTGTTAGAATTTGTGGGGTTTTGTTTGTCCACCTGCCTCTTCTGGATTGACCACAAGTTCTCAATGGGATTAAGGTCTGGGGAGTTTCTTGGCCATGAACCCAACATTTCGATGTTTTGTTCCCCGAGCCACTTAGTTATCACTTTTGCCTTATGGCAAGGTGCTCCATCATGCTGGAAAAGGCATTGTTCGTCACCAAACTGTTCTTGGATGGTTGGGAAAAGTTGCTCTCAGAGGATGTGTTGGTACCATTCTTTATTCATGGCTGTGTTCTTAGGCAAAATTGTGAGTGAGCCCATTCCCTTGGCTGAGAAGCAACCCCACACATGAATGGTCTCAGGATGCTTTACTGTTGGCATGACACAGGACTGATGCTAGCGCTCACCTGGTCTTCTCCGGACAAGCTTTTTTCCGAATGCCCCAAACAATCGGAAAGGGGATTCATCAGAGAAAATGACTTTACCCCAGTCCTCAGCAGTCCAATCCCTGTACCTTTTGCACAATATCAGTCTGTTCCTGATGTTTTTCCTGGAGAGAAGTGGCTTCCTCGCTGTCATTCTTGACACCAGGCCATCCTCCAAAAGTATTCGCCTCACTGTGCGTGCAGATGCACTCACACCTGCCTGCTGTTATTCTAACTCAATCAGCATGACAGAGTGACCTCCAGCCTTGTCCTCGTCAACACTCTCACCTGTGTTAACGAGAGAATCACTGACATGATGTCAGCTGGTCCTTTTGTGGCAGGGCTGAAATGCAGTGGAAATGTTTTTTGGGGATTAAGTTCATTTTCATGGCAAAGAGGGACTTTGCAATTAATTGCAATTCATCTGATCACTCTTCATAACATTCTGGAGTACATGCAAATTGCCATCATAAAAACTGAGGCAGCAGACTTAGTGAAAATTAATATTTGTGTCATTCTCAAAACTTTTGACCACGACTGTATATAGTCTTGCTACTGTTATTTTACTGCTGCTCTTTAATTATTATTATTATTATTATTATTATTATTTATTTTTTTACTTATCTATTTTTTACATAACACTTAATTTTCTTAAAACTGCATTGTTGGTTAAGGCTTGTAAGTAAGCGTTTCACTGTAAGGTCTACTACACCTGTTGTATTCGGCGCATGTGACAAATAAAATGTGATTTGATTTGAAGGGCGCTTCTCCCTCACTGCTTTTGCCCATTCACATCACAGGCCGTAGACCGGTGCCCCGTGGCTCAGCATAATCGAATTTGCCCATTGGCAGAGAGGTTTGGAATTATTTTTGTTATTGTCTATTAACCAATTTCCTGCATGGTGATGTCACCATGGAAATCCGAAACTCCCGCCCATGCAAACCTGCTGACTAGAAGGTCCTGTGTAGATTGTATTTTCAAGCAGCAACTATCAGGAAATAACATTTATACATTTTTTTCACACTTTTACAGTGTTAGTTTCATCAGCTGTTGTACAATATGATACAAAACACAGGAAAAACTGAATTTTGACTGCACTGGGCCTTTCATGTTCAAATGTACATTTCTAGTTTTAGAGTGCATTGTTTCTCAAGAGCAATGGAAAGCAATGGAAATGTTAAATCTTCATTATTGGTAACGTTTAGTATCACTTTACTGTTTCCTCAGTAAAATGTGGCCACAGGCAGGCTACGTCATACTTGTTGGGCGTGGACCTAGTTAGCAAGCTTGGAGCTAGTTAGCGGAAACAGACCGGCCTGACACCGAAACACAGCTAGCTATACTAGCAATCCTGGTTGTGATAAAACTGTCACTGGATTCAAATTAGCAGGTAGCTATGTCTATTTTTCAACGAATGTGTTTTGTGATAATACATTTTATCCTGTGAGTCCTTGCCTGCTGTTTAGGTCAGCCAATTTGATCAACCTAGCAAGCCAGGTAGCGAACGTTAACGCTAACTTAGCTAGCTAACGCAAGGCCTGCCATTTGTGTCTGACTGTCGGTGAGGATGAAATTATTATGATCTAATAACGTTAGACACATTAACTTAATCTAGCTAGTTTGTTATATGCAAATGAAATAGTGTGTTTCATGATACTGAATTTAGCTAGCCAGCTAAACTTATATAACTAGCTAGCTACTAGCAACAATGCGCTAGCTAAATTCATAATGCGCTGGCCGGTGGTTAGCCTAACGTTAGATAGCTACCAGCTGGAATTTGCAGCAATTTAAAATGTCTAACGTTACAAGACATGATTAGCTAACTGCATTCACTTACCTAAAAGTAAAATACAATGTAGATGGGTAACTAGCTAACTAGTTACACATTATTAGCCAAGTAGCTAACTGAGCTCAGTTGGTAGAGCATGGCGCTTGCAACGCCAGGGTTGTGTGTTCGTTTCCCACGGGGGCCAGTATGAAAAATGTATGCACTCACTAACTGTAAGTCGCTCTTGATAAGAGCGTATACTAAATGACTAAAATGTAAAATGAGTAAAGGTAACTAGCTAGTTAACTACCGTTATCTAAGCATTACAAACATACTGTACCGGTATGCTTCTTTACTTTCCTCAGGTTTAAAAGAATACCAACCATGTCTGATGGAGAGGGTTACGTGGTGCGTGTGAGAGGCCTACCATGGTCCTGCTCTGTGGATGAAGTACAGAGGTTCTTCTCAGGTAATAACTCCTTTACGATAAAACCTGTATAGCTTGGAACAACACCTTTATAACCTACACCTCTGACATCTGCGATAACTGTGAGTCCCTCTACACACTTCTTGGCATATAGATTGTAAAATCGCCAACAATGGCACCAGCATCCATTTTACCTCCACACGTGAGGGCCGACCCAGCGGAGAGGCTTTCGTTGAGCTGGAGAATGAGGATGACCTGAAGATCGCTGTGAAGAAGAACAGAGAAACCATGGGCCACAGATATGTTGAAGGTGTGTGTGTGTGTGTCGCTCTGTGTCTCTGTGTTTGTGTGTCACGAAGCACATTCTCTTGTTCTAAAACCATTGGGAGATATGGTTAATATTCTGAGTTTAGTGCCAAGGTGTCTTGTAAGCTCTTAGGTTCGTCAACAAGTTTGGTTGACGAAAAAATTGCAGTTGAATTTGGGCATATCAAAGTCTTCCTGAAGTTTCAATGTTCGCAGCAGGAGCATAATATGTGCCTTGGGACTTCACTTTAGGCTACAGTTCTCAGCCATTTACATTGTGTAGCACTATCAGTAGTGACTTAGGTCTGTATGTGTTGACTTGTTTGTTCTCAGTGTTCAAATCCAACAATGTGGAAATGGACTGGGTGATGAAACATTCTGGTCCAAACTGCCCAGAGACGACTGGAGACGGCCTGGTCAGGCTCCGAGGCCTCCCCTTCGGCTGCAGCAAGGAGGAGATCGTCCAGTTCCTCTCAGGTACCAGTAGCTAGCTCCCACTGGTTGATGAACACCCCCATAATATCCTGTAGGAGTAGGTAAACCGTCCTCAGCCCTCATCAATGATCCAGGATAATAAAACATTTTCAGTAATTTAGCAGACGATCTTATCCAGAGCGACTCACATTATACAGGCTATAGTTTGTCCAGGATTTCCCCCATCACCTAAGTTTCTCTATCACTGCTTTGGTCCCAACCAACACTTTTTAAAAATGAATTATTCTGTACAATAATTTGGCCAATCGGGCCTGACATGCTAGTCCCCTATGTCACTTTTCATTGACAGTTGTCCTTTGGTGTTTTCCCCTGAACCCACTATATCATAACAAAGATGTCATTCATCCCATTGGGACAATTATAAAATGGATGGGTACTAAAGGTAACACAAGTACTGCCAGAGCCACTCCTCTTCATTCCTTCACACCTACAGTCTCTTCCTCTGCTGTATCCTCCTCTCTCTCTCTCTCTCTCTCTCTCTCTCTCTCTCTCTCTCTCTCTCTCTCTCTCTCTCTCTCTCTCTCTGTCTCTCTGTCTCTCTGTCTCTCTGTCTCTCTGTCTCTCTCTCTCTCTGTCTCTCTCTCTCTGTCTCTCTCTCCGCTCTTTCCTATCTCCTCTCACCCTCCTTTATGTTCCCCCAAATGCAGTAAAAGTAAGTAGCCTGAATGGTCACTGAGTCTCATTGGTTAAAAACACTCACCTGGTATGTACAGTACATGTCATAATGCATAGTTTTCATTATATCTCTCTTTTTTTTAAAAATCTATCTATCATACAAAATAAATAAAGCAACAATAGAGAAAGCTATCTTTCTGTAACTGGGCATGTGATTTACTGTGTCCCCCACTGGGGTTATCTGTCCTTGGGTTGAAGGGTTGGAAATCGTGCCAAATGGGATTACATTGCCGCTGGACTTCCAGGGGAGGAGTACGGGGGAGGCCTTCGTGCAGTTTGCTTCACAGGATATAGCTGAAAAGGCTCTAAAGAAACACAAGGAAAGAATAGGGCACAGGTGGGGATGGTTGGTTGGTTGGCTGGATAAAGTTGCTTTTCTTATGGTGTACAACTTACAAACATTAACCATACGTATCACTGACTGACACTCAACAGAACAGTTCATTTAAGACAACACATACTCAGGTATTGACTGTAAAGACACAGTTACAATATTAGATCAGAACACACTCAATCATTCATTCACTCACAGCAGTCTTTGGGAAAATGAAGCACATTCTCTTGTTCTAAAACCATTGGGAGATAGTTCATATTCTGAGTTTAGTGCCGAGGTGTCTTGTAAGCTCTCAGGTTCGTCACCAAGTTTGGTTGAGAGTGCAGAGTAAACATTGTAGTTGAATTTGGGCATATCCATTTTACACTGATTCTTAAGAGTGAAGCTGATTGGTTCCTGGGCACTAAACATCAGTACAGGTAGCCAATAGACAGACAGGATTCTCCCAGGTGTTCTAACTCACTGAGGGCCAATCAACACGAGGACACGGACCCCGCCCACTCACTCACAGGTAATGCTCAGAGAGTGGGTCTCCATGGATAACAACAGGACAATGACCACGACAGGGACACAATGTAACAGGACACAGATTGTACTGTAACATCAATGTTAACTGTATCGGGTACCTGCAGGTGACCATAAGAAAAGTGCCTGTTGTACTGTCAAGGCTTTATTTTTTCCCTCTCATACTACACAGTATACTGTTACCCACTAGATCAAGTCTCACATAGTTCAAGACTCACCTACCTATGGAGCAGTAGTGCCAATGGCAGCACCTGTCCTGAATAGCCCAACTTTATCAGTACCCTCAATGACAATCAAATACACAAAAATGTCAGCTCAGCACCTGCATATTGAACACCCAACTTTATTGGTACCCTTTACATTTGAACAGACACATTCATTCAGCCTTTGGAGCTGTACAGTAGCTAGCTCTAGCCGCCACCTCCTGTGTGTGGTGCGGTCTTCATGGTGGTGTGTGTACTGTATGTATCTCAGGTACATTGAGATCTTCAAGAGCAGCCGTGCCGAGGTGAGGACCCACTACGAACCCCAGAGGAAACCTATGGGGATGCAGAGACCGGGGCCCTACGACAGACCGTCTGGGGGCCGTGGGTACAACATGATGGGGGGCCGAGGAGGGGGCTCTTACGACAGGGCTAGACGCGGAGGCTATGGTGGAGGTGTGTGTGTGTGTGTGTGTAATGTCTGCACAGTGTAAGAAGATACTGTTTGTTTTTGTTTATCTGAATGGATTAATTGGGAACCATTATCAGTCAAAGGGGTCATGACTATGGATCATAACATGATGGTCTCCTAGTCATGCTCTTCCTAGCACTCTATGCACATTTCTATCATGATGAGAGACGGTATTTACATTTACATTTTTAGTCATTTAGCAGACGCTCTTATCCAGAGCGACTTACAGTTAGTGAGTGCATACATTATTATTATTATTATTTTTTTTTTCATACTGGCCCCCCTTGGGAAATGGGTATGGTATGATATGTCTCCATGTCCCAGACCAGTCTCTCTGTAACTAAGGTGTGTGTGTCTAACTTCAGGTGTGTCTGATGGGAGGTACGGTGATAGTAGCTCCTCCTTCCAGAGCACTACGGGTCACTGTGTTCACATGAGGGGTCTGCCCTACAGAGCCACAGAGACCGACATCTACAATGTGAGTTATAGGATCTCTTCCTAAGAATGGTCTGTGTGAGACAGTGACTATAACGTCCTGCTCTCTCTCTCTCCGTAGTTCTTTTCTCCTCTGAACCCAGTGAGAGTGCATGTAGAGATCGGTCCTGACGGCAGAGTGACAGGAGAGGCTGACGTGGAGTTTGCTACACATGAGGACGCTGTGGCAGCCATGTCGAAGGACAAGGCCAACATGCGTGAGTCTGCTCTTCTTTTTTTAAATTAATCTGTGTTAGATTTTTATTAATTTTTTGCCGGCCACCACCATTATGAAAGGCACTCTAAAAACCTTCCTCCCCATAATCCCTCCTTCTTCCCCTCCTCCTCCCCAGCCTTCCCTCCTTATTTTCTTACCTTAAAATGATTAAGTACTAACAATCTGTCTGTCCTGCAGAGCACCGCTATGTGGAGCTATTCCTGAACTCTACAGCAGGGGGCAGTAATGGCTCGTATGGCAGTCCGATGCAGGGGGGTATGGGGAGCCAGTCCTCCT